>NC_084601.1:46294336-46339336 GCF_033807715.1 Cololabis saira
ACACGTCTGTTTGTAAATGATGTTTTGGACGATAAAGTTTTCATTCCTAGAATGACTTTGTGAGCAGAGAAAGAGTTTCAGGACAGGAGGACGTCTGTGTTTATTCAGCATTCATGAAAGACATCTCTTCTCCAGTGATGGATCTGGAACTGGTGCAGAAAACTTTTGTCTGATTAATACATTTGATTCATCAAGAACAGATGCATGATGGTACAAAAACGTACAAATCTGGACCCTTACAGGGAAACTAGAACCAAATACTCTAAAATATAGAAACTAATTGATGCTCCAGGGTTTAATGTAGTTTTTAATGGAAGAAACAGTTTTGATGGAATTTGAATTCAAATATCAGTCTTTCTATGTAAATATAAATGAAGGTAAAAGTTTATTGAACCTGAGTTTTGCTGTAAAAATTTGAATTTGTTAAAATGTTTTCTTCCATAAACGATGAATAAATGAACAATATTCATCATTTCCATGTTTTTAAGGAGACATTTCTTCATCAATCAGAACATATTTGTCTGTTTAGGAGTTTTTTCAAACATTTTCTCTGAACAAGTTGATTGAGTGACGACAAAGTTTCAACACAAAGTTTCTGATGTTCTTGTTGGATGTTTTGTTGCTGATGAAGGAAACTCATCGTCTAGACAGCAGCTTTATTTCAGTTTACTAACTTCAACACACATGGATTTATATTTAGTTTTACACACTGAAAACCATAAAAAGACATTATTTGTTGCAACTTATGTCTTGATGTCACCTGGATGAAATTATCTTAACCGATATATTAAAGAATAATATTAAAAACACAGAAAATTATGTTTTTCAATGTTTAGAGCTTCATATTTGGTAAACTTGTATTTGTTGAAATTAAATGTAATGGTATTCAAAGGAAGCCTACGTTGGTTTGACTGATTTCAGCCACAGTAAGAAGTTATTTAGTAAATGAGCTCTATAACTCATATATTGGACGACTACACATTCAGTCTGTCCACTATTGTCTGTCAGACTCTCTCAGTTTATTAACATCTGGATGACATTTCTGAACGTATTAGCTGTAAAGTTAATTCATGTTTGTGAAGATGTTTTATTCCAGGTTCAGACACATCTCTGGTTCTTCATTTGTTCCTGTCTGACACATTCACATGTTTAGTTTTATGTAATGAATCAGAAGAGGAAGTTTAAGATGAAACTAAAGCAGAGAAGAAGAACTTAGAGCAGTCAGATGGTCAGTGTGTATCAGTAGAAGATCAGCCTGATGTCTGCAGGTTAGTGTCAACACAACTTTCACATCAGATTCATCTGAACACACAACTAAAACATGTCTTACTCCAGAGTCTCCAGTCTGCAGTCTGGACTCTCCAGAAATCCACTTAGATGTTTCACTCCTGAATCCTGCAGGTCGTTGTTATCCAGGTCCAGATATTTCAGATGGGAGGGGTTGGACTTCAGAGCTGGGCCCAGAGAAGAACAGCTGATCTCTGACAACTTGCATTCCTCCAACCTGAAAAGAAAGTAAAACATGTTCCAGTCTCATCAGAGAAGTGTTTCTTCAAATATCAACTTTGTCATCAGGTCCATGTGGGTCACCCCCGTATCTGGACTTTATAAAACAGGTTTTACAGTTTTGTTACATCCATGATGTGGGTTCCTGGTTGTTCCTCTGACATGTTCACCTTTACTGAACATCCTGAGCTTTTCTGGTCCAAGTCTGACACTAGATTAAGATGAAAACACCAACATACACACCAATCCTTTTGATTAGTGTTGATGTTCAAATATTGTTCAAAGCAGCAGTTTAGAGATCAGAAGCTGATCTAGCAACAATTATTAACACCAGAATGGATCTGTGGAGAACTGCTGGACTTTATATCATGTGTCCAGTTTTATATCATTTATGCAGGATTCCTGAGCTTTTTATCATAATGATCCTTGTATGTTATAAAGAGTTAAAATGATGTTTTCTGAGAGCAGAAGATATTAAAATACTTTACTTTTAGTAATGTGTAATTTATAATTTGACTTAACTTGCAAACACCTAATAATTCTGTTACAACTGAGTTTATCAGTTAATATCTTACTTTTAGTTAAAGATAAGAGTGATTGAATTCTGTATATTTATCAGACTAATTCAACAGATTCTGAATTCTGTGTGAAACTAAACATCAGGTTCTGTATCACTTGCACTTGAAAAGTCTTTGCTTGAACAACTAATGATCTGCTTGATTAAAGGACATTTCTGAATTAAACCCCCACGGGAGGATCTAAGACACTTCCTGTCAGGACGATCACTTTGACGCTCCACCTGTAGCCGTCAGTCCAACCTGTCCAGGTCTGAGGCCTCGTTTACACGCAGCAACAACGCTGCTGTTTTCATGAGTTTTAGCCGTTCGTTTACACCAAAACGAAGCTCAAAGTCTCCAAAAACCATCATTCCTGAAAACTCCGGCCAAAGTGGAGATTTGCTTGTAAAGGGAGAGAAACGGACATTTAGGCTTCAAAACGTCTCATTATGGACAGAAACGTCACCAGCGTCATGTGTAGCAGCTGTGGTTACGGTTTGTTTGGCCGCTGTGATCATGATGGAAGCTGTTAAGTGATAACTGACTTCACTACTGTCTTAATGTGGCTGTTCAGGTCTGAGTCAGAACCACTCCCTGATTTCTGGGTTGGATATTTGGTTTTTAGCTTCACTACTTGAAGCTGAATGCCCACGTTTAATCTGATTTACTTGGTTCCAATTACTTCTGTTTTTATCTTCAATTAACTGAATTTAATTGTGGCACCTCCACTTTTTAATGTGATCAATGCATTTGAATGCATTAAAAATTTGAATTTGTTAAAATGTTTTCTTCCATAAACGATGAATAAATGAACAATATTCATCATTTCCATGTTTTTAAGGAGACATTTCTTCATTAATCAGTACATATTTGTCTGTTTAGGAGTTTTTTCAAAAATTTTCTCTGAAAAAGTTGATTGAGTGACGACATAGTTTCAACACAAAGTTTCTGATGTTCTTGTTGGATGTTTTGTTGCTGATGAAGGAAACTCATCGTCTAGACAGCAGCTTTATTTCACTTTACTAATTTCAACACACATGGATTTATATTTAGTTTTACACTGAAAACCATAAAAAGACATTATTTGTTGCACCTTATATCTTGATGTCACCTGGATGAAATGATCTTAACCGATATATTAAATAATATTATTAAAAACACAGAAAATTATGTTTTTCAATATTTAGAGTTTCATATTTGGTAAACTTATATTTTTTTAAATGAAATGTAACGTTAGTCAAAGTAAACCAACGTTGGTTTGACTGATTTCAGCCACAGTAAGAAGTTATTTAGTAAATGAGCTCTATAACTCATATATTGGACGACTACACATTCAGTCTGTCCACTATTGTCTGTCAGACTCTCTCAGTTTATTAACATCTGGATGACATTTCTGAACGTATTAGCTGTAAAGTTAATTCATGTTGGTGAAGATGTTTTATTCCAGGTTCAGACACATCTCTGGTTCTTCATTTGTTCCTGTCTGACACATTCACATGTTTAGTTTTATGTAATGAATCAGAAGAGGAAGTTTAAGATGAAACTAAAGCAGAGAAGAAGAACTCAGAGCAGTCAGATGGTCAGTGTGGATCAGTAGAAGATCAGCCTGATGTCTGCAGGTTAGTGTCAACACAACTTTCACATCAGATTCATCTGAACACACAACTAAAACATGTCTGACCTCAGAGTCTCCAGTCTGCAGTCTGGATTCTTCAGAAATCCACTCAGATGTTTCACTCCTGAATCCTGCAGGTTGTTGTTACTCAGGTCCAGAAGTTTCAGATGGGAGGGGTTGGACTTCAGAGCTGAGACCAGAGAAGAACAGCTGATCTCTGACAGACTGCACCTCCACAACCTGAACAGAAAGTAAAACATGTTCCAGTCTCATCAGAGAAGTGTTTCTTCAAATATCAACTTTGTCCTCAGGTCCATGTGGGTCACCACCGTATCTGGACTTTATAAAACAGGTTTTACACTTTTGTTACATCCATGATGTGGGTTCCTGGTTGTTCCTCTGACATGTTCACCTTTACTGAACATCCTGAGCTTTTCTGGTCCAAGTCTGACACTAGATTAAGATGAAAACACCAACATACACACCAATCCTTTTGATTAGTGTTGATGTTCAAATATTGTTCAAAGCAGCAGTTTAGAGATCAGAAGCTGATCTAGCAACAATTATTAACACCAGAATGGATCTGTGGAGAACTGCTGGACTTTATATCATGTGTCCAGTTTTATATCATTTATGCAGGATTCCTGAGCTTTTTATCATAATGATCCTTGTATGTTATAAAGAGTTAAAATCATGTTTTCTGAGAGCAGAAGATATTCAATTCAATTCAATTCAATTTTATTTATATAGCGTCTAATTCAACAGAGTTGTCTCTAGACGCTTTACAGAGACCCATACCCAGAACATGACCCCCGAGCAGTTATTACATAAACAATGGCAGGTAAAAACTCCCCTAGTGGGAGAAAAACCTTAAGCCAAACAGTGGCAAGAAAAAACTCCCCTTTAGGAGGAAGAAACCTGGACCTGGACCAGGATCATAAGGGGGGACCCTCCTACCGAGGGCCAGACTGGTGGGTCAGGGACGGCAACAGCACAGCAGGCAGGTGGAAGCAGCAACGGGATGACCAGGGGTGGGGACCGCAGGCCAGCACGCAGCTCCCGAAGCTCCGGCCCAATCAGCAAGTCCCAGGTTGGGGTGCTGGGTCAGGGAAAGACTTGTGCTCCGTAATGCAAGCTACAAGCCACCCACGACCACCTGCAGAGAGAGAAAAGGGAGGAGAAGGGGGGCCAGCAACGGGATGACCGGGGGTGGGGACCGCAGGCCAGCACGCAGCTCCCGAAGCTCCGGCCCAATCAGCAAGTCCCAGGTTGGGGTGCAGGGTCAGGGAAAGACTTGCGCTCCGTAATGCAAGCTACAAGCCACCCACGACCACCTGCAGGTTCCGGTGTCCGGCAAAGGATGCTGCAACATGGACAAAAGAGAGAAAAGGGAGGAGAAGGGGGGGCCAGCACAAGAAACCACAGGAGCGACTCTGACACACTAAAGATTACACTACCTAGAGATTTACCAACACCAGCTAGAGGTTTACTAAACACTAACTATAGGCTTTACTAAACAGAAAGGTTTTTAGATAAAGAAAGTAAAGATATTAAAATACTTTACTTTTAGTAATGTGTCATTTATAACTTTACTTAACTTGCAAACACCTAATAATTCTGTTACAACTGAGTTTATCAGTTAATATCTTACTTTTAGTTAAAGATAAGAATGATTGAATTCTGTATATTTATCAGACTAATTCAACAAATTCTGAAGTCTGTGTGAAACTAAATATCAGGTTCTGTATCGCTTGCACTTGAAAAGTCTTTGCTTGAACAACAAATTATCTGCTTGATTAAAGGACATTTCTGAATTAAACCCCCACGGGAGGATCTAAGACACTTCCTGTCAGGACGATCACTTTGACGCTCCACCTGTAGCCGTCAGTCCAACCTGTCCAGGTCTGAGGCCTCGTTTACACGCAGCAACAACGCTGCTGTTTTCATGAGTTTTAACCGTTCGTTTACACCAAAACGAAGCTCAAAGTCTCCAAAAACCATCATTCCTGAAAACTCCGGCCAAAGTGGAGATTTGCTTGTAAAGGGAGAGAAACGGACATTTAGGCTTCAGAACGTCTCATTATGGACAGAAACGTCACCAGCGTCATGTGTAGCAGCTGTGGTTACGGTTTGTTTGGCCGCTGTGATCATGATCAGAATCAGAATCAGAATCAGAAAAGGGTTTATTGCCAAGTTTTCACACGAGGAAATTGTTATGGGGATTGGTGCAACACAATACAAATATAATTAAAGCTGCAAGCAGCGATGAACGGGCCCTCGCACTCACGGTCACCGCCCCCCATAAGCATATCAAAAATGATACCACTCACGACTTCCTATGTCAAACCATTCAAAAGTTATAGCAGAAAAAAGGGACAACCAATCAGAAGAAGGGGCGGGGCTAATTCAGGCCAATGAAGGTCAAGGACTCCATATAGAATGTGATGACACCACCCACGACTCTCTATGTCAAACCATTCAAAAGTTATAGCAGAAAATCGGGACAACCAATCAGAAGAAGGGGCGGGGCTAATTTTCACCAATTATGGTCAAGGGCTCAATACCGAGTCCCATGACACCACCCACAACTTCCTATGTCAAACCATTCAAAAGTTATAGCAGAAAAAAGGGACAACCAATCAGAAGAAGGGGCGGGGCTAATTCAGGCCAATGAAAGTCAAGGACTCCATACAGAATGTGATGACACCAACCACGACTCTCTATGTCAAACCATTCAAAAGTTATAGCAGAAAATCGGGACAACCAATCAGAAGAAGGGGCGGGGCTAATTTTCGCCAATTATGGTCAAGGACTCAATACCGAGTCCCATGATACCACCCACGACTCTTTATGTCAAACCTTTCAAAAGTTATGGCAGAGAAAAGTATTCTAGTGGGCGCTGTTGAGCCGTTAGGCCACGCCCATTAATGCAAACCATGAAAAATCTAATTTATCGCCAGGCCTGGCTTGCCCATAGGAAAAACAACACCAACCGCCGCTGAGTTTGTGTGCAGTTTCCCATTGAAACAATATCTCACACTACTGAGGTTAGATGAAAAACATTAATTAGATGAAGTTGGTAATTAAAGGAGCATGAGGCAGGATTGAGGCAGGATTTATGAAAAAAATGTGTATACGTTTTAAGTTTTCTAGTAATAATGTCAGATGAAGCGTTCCAAACCAAAAAGAATGAGCCCTCTAGCGTATCTGTCCTTTGCCTTGAACAGGCTGTGTGCTGCAAAATGTGCTGCAATTGTGCCCGGAATTTCCCGCGCTGTCCTGCGGATGTGACGTCACATGACGCTGCATGCGCGTTCTCCCGTGCCGGCTTCACTGTTGGCTGCAGTACCCCCGACGGCCGTCGTGGTGAAGGGTGGCGCTAGAGAGTCTCATTTCTTAAAAGGAGCCTCAAGCTCCTTTAAAGATTACAATATTTAGATATCACTCATCACACCAGTTAACAGGAGAAACCACAATGGTCAATTCTCGCCAAATTGAGTAAATTCCAATTGTCCCTGAACGCACCAGTGGATGAAAGATGCAGTGGATGAAGAAATAATCATCAGTTTCCGAATTCCGACGGTGTATATTTTTATTTGCACCTTTTGCTATAAAAAAAACAAAAAACAGTCAATGAAAAATGGATAGGAATAGTAAGCCAAGAGGACTTATAATATTACAAAGTTCACTCTCACTCTCAAATAAATAAATAAATATATATAAATAAATACAACAACACACCCCTCTCCCCTTCAAATAAATTCAAATGAACAATCAAACTTGTTTCTTTATACAATTAATTAATTTATACATTTATCAATATTCCATACCATGTCTTTGTAAAAGAGCATAATACAAAGTCTTTCAGCATAAAAGTACGTATTTTTAATGTGTGACAGCGTCCTGTTTCATAACTAAATCTCTGCCAGCCTCTCCAAGATGGCCGTCGGTACCTTATCCAAGATGGCGGCCGCGCTGAACGTCAGCTCCAATGCCCCGCCCCCCTGCGGGAGGTGCGCGCGCATAACAAGCCCCCCCCTCCCCTCCCCCCACCCCGCACCCCTCCCTCCGTCCCCCGCGGAAGCACCCCTCCTTTCTCTACTCTCCTCCTCTGGCTGTCCTCCGCTGCAGGCAGTCAGTCAGAGTTAAGAATCCAGTGAATTTAACATAAATATTAATAGAAAATCAACGGTCCCACTCAGGCTTATGAAATTTACAAGATATTTTCTCATTATAGTAAACAACATATCTATGAAGTCGGATGTCAATTTTGACATTTTGTGACAAAGACATAGCTTTTTATGTTATTAGTTCATTTTTTTAATTTTTAGAGTGACGGAGTTCTCAGAAAATAATATGTTCCAGTGTATGATTTTTTAGTCCTGTTGTAAGCTATCTGAAACTGCCATTTAATTTTCCTTACACAAAATCTCTGATTTTTAATTAATATTTTACCAGAAATACAGAGTGACATAAAAATGCCAATTCCTTTCAAATTACGGCCACGATACGCGACACGGGCAACAAGGGACCTACTGCCAATCAAATGTGTCAATTTGCTTAAGATTGGATAAACCAAACAGCAACTAAAGCACATAATTTGATGAAAAATGTATACCTGACCAAAAGGTGGCGCTATGGAGTTCATCCAAGATTGTCATATTCACTTGTTCAGAATGCAAGCCCGATTAAATGTATTGAATTTGGGTTCATTCTGACCAATTATGTTTAAGTTACAACAACTTTTATGTTCATGGCGAGACCCCGATATTTGACAACCTCCAACGGCAACGCCCTTTGACACAAACTTACAGTTTTCACTGTCACTCATCGTCAATGCCTTACCTTTTATCTGACCAACTTTGAGATCAAGAAACTGATCTCGTTTGGAGCACAGATGCATACTAGAAGACATGACAATTCCTGGTGCCAACAGGTGGCGCTACAACCGATCCTGAATATTCCACCATAGATGTCTTCAGGCTCAGTTTACAATCATGCACATACGTTTTCAACCACATCAAATCATGTATTGCTGAATTACAGCCAATTGATGTTTGATGGCGAAGCTTAAAAATGACCTCAAACTTCGCCGGATCACTACAGTCACGCCCTCTGGCAGAAACTTAAAAGCTTCGCAATTTAGCGTCGGCCATGTGTCTAGATTGTACAAACCAAGTTGTGAGCCAATTCGATAAAATCTCTAGGAGGAGTTCGTTAAAGTACGAGGCCTGGAAATGATCAGAATTCATGAAAAATGACATTTTCTGTTCAAAATGCCGGACTTCCTGTGTAACTTAGACCATGGGTCCAAAAGACTTTTTTGTAGCTCTTTGTCTAATATAATACTCACATAAAGGTCATTGCTGTAAGTCAAACCATATTGTGGGGCTTGTCAAAAAACATAAAATAGGTGGCGCTATAGAGGCCCATTCTTGTGGACCCATGCCTGTCGCCCATAAAATACGTAATTTTACGCGACTCTGGAAGCGTGTGCAAAATTTGGTGAGTTTTCGAGCATTTTAAGGCCTCCAAAAAGGCAATTTATTTACGGCGAGAATAATAATAATAATAATTAAAGCTGCAAGCAGCGATGAACGGGCCCTCGCACTCACGGCCACCGCCCCCATAAGCATATCAGAAATGACACCACCCACGACTTCCTATGTCAAACCATTCAGAAGTTATAGCAGAAAAAAGGGACAACCAATCAGAAGAAGGGGCGGGGCTAATTCAGGCCAATGAAGGTCAAGGACTCCATACAGAATCTGATGACACCACCCACGACTCTCTATGTCAAACCATTCAAAAGTTATAGCAGAAAATCGGGACAACCAATCAGAAGAAGGGGCGGGGCTAATTTTCGCCAATTATGGTCAAGGACTCAATACCGAGTCCGATGACACCACCCACGACTCTTTATGTCAAACCTTTCAAAAGTTATGGCAGAGAAAAGTATTCTAGTGGGCGCTGTTGAGCCGTTAGGCCACGCCCATTAATGCAAACCATGAAATATCAAATGTATCGACAGGTCTGGCTTTTCTTTAAGTTGCGACATGATACAGGTGTGTACCGATTTTTGTTCATGTACGTCAAACCGTATTATGGGGCTTGAGGCGCAAAGTTTTTTCTGTCTGAACCAATCAGATGAAGGGTGGGCGCGCTTTTTGCCGTCTAGCATCGCCACGGTAACGCTTTTGAAAGAGAAAAGTAATGCGTGGTGTCGGAGGATGGAGACGCACGTTTTGATGTATAACACACCTGGGTGCACGTTACGTTCGGGCCGTATTAATGACCGAAGAAATGGCATAAATTGCGCCAAAATGACACGATTAATTCAAAATGTTCAAAATGGCCGACTTCCTGTTCGGTTTCGGCCATGGCGCCAAGAGACTTTTCTTTAAGTTGTGACATGATACAGGTGTGTACCGATTTTGGTGCATGTACGTCAAACCGCATTGTGGGGCTTGAGGCACAAAGTTTTCTAGGGGGCGCTGTTGAGCCATTAGGTCCCGCCCATTAATGCAAACCATTAAATATCAAATTTTTCACCAGGCCTGGCTCAGTGTTTCGAGAGGAGGTAGTAAAACGTTAATACCTAAAGCAACAGCAGGACTGGTGTCATCACCATCACCACCTTTGAACAGCCAATATGCTTACAGTGTTTTTTCATACACATATAGTTCATACAGGAAGATAGTGTAGCCTTTGTCTCACTTGATTTGGCCTTGTATTCATATACATACTAATTGAATGATTATAGGCTATCCCATTTGTTGCCCAAATAAATCATTTCAAAATCAGTAAATAATTAAAGCTGCAAGCAGCGATGAACGGGCCCTCGCACTCACGGCCACCGCCCCCCATAAGTATCAGAAATGACACCACCCACGACTTCCTATGTCAAACCATTCAAAAGTTATAGCAGAAAAAAGGGACAACCAATCAGAAGAAGGGGCGGGGCTAATTGAGGCCAATGAAGGTCAAGGACTCAATACAGAATCTGATGACACCACCCACGACTCTCTATGTCAAACCATTCAAAAGTTATAGCAGAAAATCGGGACAATCAATCAGAAGAAAGGGCGGGGCTAATTAAGGTCAAAGAAGCTCAAGGACTCATTACAGAATCCCATGACACCACCCACGACTCTCTATGTCAAAACATTCAAATGTTATAGCAGGAAATAGGGACAACCAATCAAAAGAAGGGGCGGGGCTCATTTTCGCCAATTATGGTCAAGGACTCAATACCTAGTCCCATGACACCACCCACGACTCTTTATGTCAAACCTTTCAAAAGTTATGGCAGAGAAAAGTATTCTAGTGGGCGCTGTTGAGCCGTTAGGCAACGCCCATTAATGCAAACCATGAAATATCAAATGTATCGACAGGCCAGGCTTTTCTTTAAGTTGCGACATGATACAGGTGTGTACCAATTTTCGTTCATGTACGTCAAACCGTATTGTGGGGCTTGAGGCGCAAAGTTTTTTCTGTCTGAACCAATCAGATGAAGGGTGGGCGCGCTTTTTGCCGTCTACCGTCGCCACGGTAACACTTTTGAAAGAGAAAAGTAATGCGTGGTGTCGGAGGATGGAGACGCACGTTTTGATGTATAACACACCTGGGTGCACGTTACGGTTCTGGCCGCATTAATGACCGAAGAAATGGCATAAATTGCGCCAAAATTACACGATTAATTCAAAATGTTCAAAATGGCCGACTTCCTGTTGGGTTTCGGCCATGGCGCCAAGAGACTTTTCTTTAAGTTGTTACATGATACAGGTGTGTACCGATAAAGGAAGATAAAGGAAGCTCTGAAAACCTCTGAAAAAAATTGTTAACCAAAATTGAATCATTATCCAGGTTAATCTATCCAGCATACTCTCTTGTAATCCCACCAAAGATTATAAAAGAAATGAATAGAATACATTTTAATTTCATATGGAAAAATAAACATCACTATTAGGGATGCACCGATCCGATATTTGTATTTTTGTTTCGGGATCGATATTAAAAACAACTCTAGATCGGGTATCGGTAACAATGGGCCAATCCATAGGAGCAGATCTATTCAATTCTAATTCTATGTGTGCTCTGTGAGTGTTGTCACACGCTAGTCACGTAATGTCAGCACGCCGTGCGGAAGTCTACACTTTTCAAAATGGAGCGAGCTAAAGGATCTGCGATATAGAATTTTGTCACATTACCTCAGCCAGCACATGCGACTGCAACTTCCAATACTTGCAAAGTCAGTGTTTCGAGGAGGTAGTAAAACGTTTTTACTTTTAAGTTTAACAGCACACTGGATGGATGAAAGCTTCGTGCCACACAGTGCAATTCTAAACACAACCTTTATCTTATTTATAAAGATAAAAGAAGCTCTGAAAACCTTAACAAACCATATAGAACTTAGGAAATTCGCTATAAGGAAAAACAAGCTCTATAAATCAAGGTTATCCCTCTTTAAATCATTTTGAACCAATAAAGCCTTTGGAGGTACTTGATATTAAGAACCTTAAAACTTATTCTGCTGGCCATGATGATATTACAGCCTATCTGATCAAAAAAGTTGATCAATTATTGATCAATTATTGTTCCTTTAATGTGTACTTTTTCTTTGTCACTTGAATCTGGTATTATCCCACAACATTTTTTTTGCTAATAATGAGAAGATAAATCTTGTCCCACTGGCAGATTTTTTTTTACTTATTTCAAGTTAAAATTTACTTGAAACAGGTGAAAATTGTCAAATAAGTTATTTTTCTGGTGTTATTTTTCTGGTGATGACTCTAAATCAGGGGTATTCAACTAAAACTTTAGGTCCAGTCAGAGAAAATGTACTTAAGCGGAGGTCCAGAACATCATAATACATCATAATAAATAAATAAAAAAATCTATTGCAGTAGTTCAAACATTAAGAATATTGTGTACACATAAATTCATATAAAAAAGTTCTAATTGAGTTTTTTGTCAAGATGAATTGGCACTAGCCTTAAAAAGGGTAATGTGGTACAACCATGATTCATATTAAAATAAATTAATTTCCTTAACATCTTGACATCTTTTTTTTGTACAAGTTTTCAGTATTTTACAAAAATGGTTGTTTTTTTAATGGTCGCGCCAGATGCCATGCCAGATTGAGCAGAAGATTGATTTAAATACATTAGTGATCTCAAAAAAAGTTTTCAAAACCAGAGTCCTGGTCGGACGGTCGCACCACATGACATTTTGACGCTTAAAACAACAACAAAATCCCAAGTAACTAGTATATTTTGTAAAATTCAAGTGAATCCATATGTGGGACAGGTAGTTCATATATATGATATTTTTATATCCATTTAAACCTTTTTTGAATCGAAAAAAAAAAGTTTTTTTCAGAAAATATAGGCGTCACGTCATTGACCCAGTCACGCTGTTTACACAGATCTGATTGGCTGAGCAGCATCACGTGGGATGACTTAACTCGTATGCAATTGGTCTGTAAGGTCTGCTGAACAAATGCCATAAAGTAACGCTGCGCTGGTTAAAATAGAAGTGCCTGGGTCCGCGGAGGACGGCGTCTGGACCCGGACCGGACTGTTGAAATAGCAGTAAAACCACATTCATTGATGAAATGACATAAGGGATGGAAAGAGGGGATGACAGTTTTACTGGGGGGATGATTTGGACCGTTTTTATTTCAGGGGGGAGGCCACCCCCCCTCACCCCCCTCTCAACTCGAGTAGTCCTACTGATTATATATCCCATTTGTTGCAAGAATAACTTTCAAAATCAGTAAATAATAATTATAATGAAGTGTCTTGTAAATCAGTCACTTTAAAATCTAAATCCTTATTTTAATTTCAAGTTAACTTACTTTATCTTTGGAACGAGCTCAGCTTCATGTCGAGCGCGTCTCCTCTCTGCTAAACACATACACACACGCACAGACGCACACACCTTCCTCCACGCTGGTTGATACGGGCTATTGGGGCGGGTGTTAATCGGAACAAACCAATCATCTTGCCCTACTCACAAGCTGCTGGCCTAAGTGGCCTCTGATTGGCCTGGCCCGACTCTCTAACTTAGAAAAAAAGTCAGAGCCGACGCTGCAGGGAAAACTCAGACCCGCCTCCCTCTCCAGTGTGAGAGCTGCACTTCTCACAGGGATGAAAACTCAGCTTTCAATTCAAACCAGAAAAAATCATTACAAATCGCCTGTTTGATCTAAACTGCTCAAATCGACATTGTTTTTATATCACAATAAATAACATATTTGCAAAGTTGGAAGTTGACTGGACATTGCATGACAAAATTATAATTTATTTGGAGATTAGTTCATATTTTGAAAAAAGTGAGTGAGTTCATCCAAGATTGTCATATCCACTTGTTCAGAATGGAAGCCTGATTAAATGTACGGATTTTGGGTCAATTTGGACCAAATATTTGAAAGTTAAAACAACTTTTATGTTCATGGCGAGACACCGAAATTTGACAACCTCTGACAGCGACGCCCTTTGATAAGAACTTACAGTTTTCTCTGTCAGTCATCGTCAATGTCTTACCTATTATCTGACCAACTTTGAGATCAATACACTCATCTCGCTTGGAGCACAGATGCATACTACAAGACATGACAATTCCTGGTGCCAACAGGTGGCGCTACAACCGATCCTGAATATTCCACCACAGATGTCTTCAGGCTTAGTCTACAATCATGCACATACGTTTTCAACAACATCAAATCATGTATTGCTGAATTACAGCCAATTGATGTTTGATGGCGAGGCTTAAAAATGACCTCAAACTTCGGTGGATCACTACGGTCAAGCCCTCTGGCAGAAACTTAAAAGCTTCGCAATTTAGCGTCGGCCATGTGTCTAGATTGTACAAACCAAGTTGTGAACCAATCTGATAAAATCTCTAGGAGGAGTTCGTTAAAGTACGAGGCCTGGAAATGACCATAATTCATGAAAAATGACATTTTCTGTTCAAAATGCTGGACTTCCTGTGTAACTTAGAGCATGGGTCCAAGAGACTTTTTTGTAGGGCTTTGTCTGATATAATAGACACATAAAGGACATTGCTGTAAGTCAAACCATATTATGGGGCTCTTCAAAAACATAAAATAGGTGGCGCTATAGAGCCTAATCCTTTTTGACCCATGCCTGTCGCCCATAAAATACGTAATTTTACGCGACTCTGGAAGCGTGTGCAAAATTTGGTGAGTTTTGGAGCATTTTAAGGCCTCCAAAAAGGCAATTTATTTACGGCGAGAATAATAATAATAATAATTAAAGCTGCAAGCAATAATACACACATAAAGGTCATTGCTGTAAGTCAAACCATATTGTGGGGCTCGTCAAAAAACATAAAATAGGTGGCGCTATAGAGCCCATTCTTGTGGACCCATGCCTGTCGCCCATAAAATACGTAATTTTACGCGACTCTGGAAGCGTGTGCAAAATTTGGTGAGTTTTGGAGCATTTTAAGGCCTCCAAAAAGGCAATTTATTTACGGCGAGAATAATAATAATAATAATTAAAGCTGCAAGCAGCGATGAACGGGCCCTCGCACTCACCGCCACCGCCCCCCATAAGCATATCAGAAATGACACCACCCACGACTTCCTATGTCAAACCGTTCAAAAGTTATAGCAGAAAAGAGGGACAACCAATCAGAAGAAGGGGCGGGGCTAATTCAGGCCAATGAAGGTCAAGGACTCCATACAGAATCTGATGACACCACCCACGACTCTCTATGTCAAACCATTCAAAAGTTATAGCAGAAAATCGGGACAACCAATCAGAAGAAGAGGCGGGGCTAATTTGCACCAATTATGGTCAAGGACTCAATACCAAGTCCCATGACACCACCCACGACTCTTTATGTCAAACCTTTCAAAAGTTATGGCAGAGAAAATTATTCTAGGGGGCGCTGTTGAGCCGTTAGACGACGCTCATTAATGCAAACCATGAAATATCAAATTTATCACCAGGCCTGGCTTGCATGCAAAATTTGGTGACTTTTGGAGAACTATCAAATATGGACCAATCAGATGAAGGGGGGCACGCTTTTTGGCGTCTAGCGTCGCCACGGTAACACTTTTGAAAGAGAAAAGTAATGCGCGTAGTTGCAAGATGAAGACGCACATTTTGATGTATAACACACCTGGGTGCACATTACGATTCGGGCCGTATTAACTGCTGAAGGAATGGCATAAATTGCGCCAAAATTACACAATTAATTCAAAATGGCTGACTTCCTGTTCGGTTTCGGCCATGACGCCAAGAGACTTTTCTTTAAGTTGCAACATGATACAGGTGTGTACCGATTTTCGTGCATGTACGTCAAACCGTATTGTGGGGCTTGAGGCACAAAGTTTTCCGGGGGGCGCTGTTGAGCCATTTTGCCACGCCCATTAATGCAAACCATGAAATATCAAATTTTTCGCCAGGCCTGCCTTGCATGCAAAATATGGTGACTTTTGGGGAACTATCAAATATGGACCAATCAGATGAAGGGGGGCGCGCTTTTTGGCGTCTAGCGTCACCACGGTAACACTTTTGAAAGAGAAAAGTAATGCGCGTAGTCGCAGGATAGAGACGCACATTTTGATGTATAACACACCTGGGTGTACATTACGGTTTGGGCCGTATTAATTCTCGAAGGAATGGCTCATATTGCTCCAAAATTACGCGATTAATTCAGAATGTTCAAAATGGCCGACTTCCTGTTCGGTTTCGGCCATGGCGCCAAGAGACTTTTCTTTAAGTTGCAACATGATGCAGGTGTGCACCGATTTTCATGCATGTACGTCAAACCGTATTGTGGGGCTTGAGGCGCAAAGTTTTTTCTGTCTGAACCAATCAGATGAAGGGGGGGCGCGCTTTTTGCCGTCTAGCATCGCCACGGTAACACTTTTGAAAGAGAAAAGTAATGCGTGGTGTCGGAGGATGGAGACGCACGTTTTGATGTATAACACACCTGGGTGCACGTTACGTTCGGGCCGTATTAATGACCGAAGAAATGGCATAAATTGCGCCAAAATTACACGATTAATTCAAAATGTTCAAAATGGCCGACTTCCTGTTCGGTTTCGGCCATGGCGCCAAGAGACTTTTCTTTAAGTTGTGACATGATACAGGTGTGTACCGATTTTGGTGCATGTACGTCAAACCGTATTGTGGGGCTTGAGGCACAAAGTTTTCTAGGGGGCGCTGTTGAGCCATTAGGTCCCGCCCATTAATGCAAACCATTAAATATCAAATTTTTCACCAGGCCTGGCTCAGTGTTTCGAGAGGAGGTAGTAAAACGTTAATACCTGAAGCAACAGCAGGACTGGTGTCATCACCATCACCACCTTTGAACAGCCAATATGCTTACAGTGTTTTTTCATACACGTATAGTTCATACAGGAAGATAGTGTAGCCTTTGTCTCACTTGATTTGGCCTTGTATTCATATACATACTAATTGAATGATTATAGGCTATCCCATTTGTTGCCCAAATAAATAATTTCAAAATCAGTAAATAATTAAAATCAGTACTCGAGTTGTAAAAAAAAAGAAATCAGGGGGGATGGTGGATTTTATCATATGGGGACAGATAATTGTGCTGATTACAAATAATATAATATATTACAAATAATAGCAGTGACCAAAACAGCTGCAGAAATACTGCAGGAATGACATAGCAGCAGTTAAATGCAGCCTTCTGTAAGCTTTAAATATCCACTGCGCTTACATCAAATACATCAAAACACAACAATAAAAAACACTTTTCTGAACTTATCAATATGACTCTGTCCTTCACAGGATAAGTAAAATGGATCACTGCAAAAACTCTAAATCTTAACAAGAATATTTGTCTTATTTCTAGTTAAAATGTCTCATTTTAGTAAAAAAAAATCTCATTACACTTAAAACAAGACTCATCACTGGAAAAAACAACAATTTTCACCTGTTTCAAGTAGATTTTCACTTGTAATAAGTAGAAAAATCTGCATGTTGAACAAAATTTTTTTGCTTGTAATGAGAAGATAAATCTTGTCCCATTGGCAGATTTTTCTACTTATTTCAAGTGAACATTTACTTGAAACAGGTGAAAATTGTCAAATAAGTTATTTTTCTGGTGTTATTTTTCTGGTGATGACTCTAAATGTTGAAATAGCAGTAAAACCACATTCATTGATGAAATGACATAAGGGATGGAAAGGGGTGATGGCAGTTTTACAGGGGGATTATTTGGACCGTTTTTATTTCAGGGGGGAAATCCCCCTCATCCCCCCTCAACTCGAGTACTGATTATAATAAAGTGTCTTATAAATCAATAATTTTAAAATCTCAATCCTTATTTTTATTTAACGGCCAGGGTTTATAGGCTGCATATTTACACTGTGTAGCCTGAAAGTGAACTGCAACTTACGTGCGGACGCATCTTTGCTGTGGAGGGGGCTGAATAAATCAACCAATTTTTGACATTTGGCCGTGTCTTCCTCCAGCGCCTTTTTTTCTCTCTCCCTCTCGGCACCGCCTTGTCGTGGCAAAACCTCATTTTAACTCTCCCTCGCTGTGGAAACAGCCCCTGCTTGTAATAATGGCTGCAGCTCGAGCGGCAGAGCTGGTGGTGGGCGTGGTTTCAGCAGCGGAGGAGACCGAGGGGTGGTGTGCATTTTGGTGACGTAAAGAAAATGCACCAATTTTAACGGCTCACAGAAACCACGTGACACTGGGGGACTCTGTAAGGGTGGGGGCGAGCAGATCTTGCAGATTTTCATAGGGATTTCATCTTTTCTGTGTTGGCAGGCTGAGGGGAGACCACTTTAAATATGTTAAAACAAGAAAACACGTGTTTTTCATAATAGGTCCCCCTTTAAAGATTTTCTAACAGTTTAGTTTGTTATGAACGTCAGAGATGTAGTTATAACACTGCATACTTGTGAATAATTATAAACATTGAAAAACGTACTTTTATATGAAAATAACCAGAAACAGATAGCTATAACATGGTATTTATATACTGCTTTAATGAACATTATTTTTATAGCCTATAAGCTATAAATATTATTTTTCTATTTTAATAAAATTAAATGTTTTTCTCTCATTTCAATTAAAACAAATAGGAATATTATCGGTTTTAATGACAATTATTGTACATCACAGCTAATTGTAAAATACATTGATTCAATTCGATTATATACAGGAATTACAGGCTATGATAATAATAGAAAAGAAAGAAAAATGACTCAAACAAAAAAAAACTGAGTGAGACAGGCAAGACAGCGACAACCAATGCAAGTGGGATGTCAACAGTGTATACATATTTCAAAACACAGACAACAACTTCTGAGCAAGTGGTTTGTTGAGCAGATATTGGAATTAATCTCAGATATTTGCATGAGGTCACTCTCACTCTCAACTAAATAAATAAATATATATATATATATATATATATATATATATATATATATATATATAAATGCAACAACACACCCCTCTCCTCTTAAAATAAATTCAAATAAACAATCAAACTTATTTCCTTATACAATTTATACAAAAACCATATGTCTTTGTAAAAGAGCATAATACAAAGTCTTTCAGAATAAATGTACGTATTTTTAACGTGTGACAGCATCCGGTATCATAACTACATCTCTGCCGTTTGTACAAACCAAACTGTGTGGAAATCGGGTAAAGAGTCTGAGAGTTATGAATGATTGTAGTCCGGGAGAAACCTTGCTCAGTAGAAATGATGCACTAAGACGCAAATAATGCCCTGTCCAAGATGGCGGCCGCATCGATCGGCGCCCGGCCCAAGATGGCGGCCGCGCCCCACCCCCCCTCCCCCAAAGAGCTGCGCGCGCATTCCAAACTGCACTCATCCCCCCACCTTCCCCCCGCGGGAGCTCAACCCCTCCCCTCCCCTCCCAGTGCTGCTGCAGCAGTCTTATCAGCGGCAGCAGCACTGCTGGATCTGACTGAGACACAGTCTGATCACACATAAATATTCATTTAAAATCACGTCTAATGATTAGGTTTATCAAAATCACAGGACATTTTCAAAATACAGTAAACAATATACTTATGAAGTCCCATATGTCTATGACATTTATTGACAAAGACATAGCTTTTTACGTTATTAGTTCATTTTTTTAATTTTTAGAGTGACCAAGTTTTTCAAAAACAATATGTTACAGTGTATGATTTTTTACTCCTGTTGTAAGCTATCTGAAACTGTCATTTGATTTTCCTTACACAAAATCTTTGATTTTTAATTAATATTTTTCCAGAAATACAGAGTGACATAAAAATGCCAATTCCTTTCAAGAAATAACCACGATACGCGACACAGTCAACAAGGAACCTACTGCCAATCAAATGTGTCAATTTCATTAAGATTGGATAAACCAAACAGCAACTAAAGCACATAATTTGATGAAAAATGTATACCTGACCAAAAGGTGGCGCTATGGAGTTCATCCAAGATTGTCATATCCACTTGTTCAGAATGCAAGCCCGATTAAATGTATTGAATTTGGGTTCATTCTGACCAATTATGTTTAAGTTACAACAACTTTTATGTTCATGGCGAGACCCCGAAATTTGACAACCTCTGACAGCGACGCCCTTCGATAAGAACTTACAGTTTTCTCTGTCACTCATCGTCAATGCCTTACCTATTATCTGACCAACTTTGAGATCAAGAAACTGATCTCGTTTGGAGCACAGATGCAAACTAGAAGACATGACAATTCCTGGTGCCAACAGGTGGCGCTACAACCGATCCTGAATATTCCACCACATATGTCTTCAGGCTCAGCCTACAATCATGCACATACGTTTTCGACCACATCAAATCATGTATTGCTGAATTACAGCCAATTGATGTTTGATGGCGAAGCTTAAAAATGACCTCAAACTTCGCCGGATCACTACAATCACGCCCTCTGGCAGAAACTTAAAAGCTTCGCAATTTAGCGTCGGCCATGTGTCTAGATTGTACAAACCAAGTTGTGAGCCAATCCAATAAGATCTCTAGGAGGAGTTCGTTAAAGTACGAGGCCTAGAAATGATCAGAATTCATGAAAAATGACATTTTCTGTTCAAAATGCCGGACTTCCTGTGTAACTTAGAGCATGGGTCCAAAAGACTTTTTTGTAGCTCTTTGTCTAATATAATACACACATAAAGGTCATTGCTGTAAGTCAAACCATATTGTGGGGCTCGTCAAAAAACATAAAATAGGTGGCGCTATAGAGCCCATTCTTGTGGACCCATGCCTGTCGCCCATAAAATACGTAATTTTACGCGACTCTGGAAGCGTGTGCAAAATTTGGTGAGTTTTGGAGCATTTTAAGGCCTCCAAAAAGGCAATTCATTTACGGCGAGAATAATAATAATAATAATTAAAGCTGCAAGCAGCGATGAACGGGCCCTCGCACTCACAGCCACCGCCCCCCATAAGCATATCAGACATGACACCACCCACGACTTCCTATGTCAAACCATTCAAAAGTTATAGCAGAAAAAAGGGACAACCAATCAGAACAAGGGGCGGGGCTAATTCAAGCCAATGAAGGTCAAGGACTCCATACAGAGTCTGATGACACCACCCACGACTCTCTATGTCAAACCATTCAAAAGTTATGGCAGAGAAAAGTTTTCCAGGTGGCGCTGTTGAGCCATTTTGCCACGCCCATTAATGCAAACCATGAAATATCAAATTTATTGCCAGGCCTGGCTTGCATGCAAAATTTGATGACTTTTGGAGAACTATCAAATATGGACCAATCAGATGAAGGGGGGCGCGCTTTTTGGCGTCTAGCGTCGCCACGGTAACACTTTTGAAAGAGAAAAGTAATGCGTGTAGTCGCTGGGTGGAGACGCACATTTTGATGTATAACACACCTGGGTGCACGTTACGGTTTGGGCGGTATTAATTGCCGAAGGAATGGCATAAATTGCGCCAAAATTACACAATTAATTCAAAATGGCCAACATCCTGTTCGGTTTCGGCCATGGCGCCAAGAGACTTTTCTTTAAGTTGCGACATGATACAGGTGTGTACCGATTTTCGTGCATGTACGTCAAACCATATTGTGGGGCTTGAGGCACAAAGTTTTCCAGGTGGCGCTGTTGAGCCATTTTGCCACGCCCATTAATGCAAACCATAAAATATCAAATTTATCGCCAGGCCTGGCTTGCATGCCAAATTTGGTGCCTTTTGGGGAACTATCAAATATGGACCAATCAGATGAAAGGGGGGCGCGCTTTTTGGCGTCTAGCGTCGCCACGGTAACACTTTTGAAAGAGAAAAGTAATGCGCGTAGTCGCAGGATGGAGACGCATATTTTGATGTATAACACACCTGGGTGCACGTTACGGTTCGGGCCGTATTAATTCTCGAAGGAATGGCATATATTGCTCCAAAATTACGTGATTAATTCAGAATGTTCAAAATGGCCGACTTCCTGTTCGGTTTCGGCCATAGCGCCAAGAGACTTTTCTTTAAGTTGCGACATGATACAGGTGTGTACCGATTTTCGTTCATGTACGTCAAACCGTATTATGGGGCGTGAGGCGCAAAGTTTTTTCTGTCTGAACGAATCAGATGAAGGGTGGGCGCGCTTTTTGGCGTCTAGCGTCGCCACGGTAACGCTTTTGAAAGAGAAAAGTAATGCGTGTTGTCGCAGGATGGAGACGCACATTTTGATGTATAACACACTTGGGAGCACGTTACGGTTCGGGCCGTATTAACTGCCGAAGGAATGGCATAAATTGCGCCAAAGTGACACGATTAATTCAAAATGGCCGACTTCCTGTTCGGTTTCGGCCATGTCGCCAAGAGACTTTTCTTTAAGTTGTGTACTGATACAGGTGTGTAGCGATTTTCGTGCATGTACGTCAAACCGTATTGTGGGGCTTGAGGCACAAAGTTTTCCGGGGGGCGCTGTTGAGCCATTTTGGCACGCCCATTAATGTAAACCATTAAATATCAAATTTTTCGCCAGGCCTGACTTGCATGCAAAATTTGGTGACTTTTTGGGCACGTTTAGGGGGGCAAAAAGGCCCTCCTTTCGTCAGAAGAAAGAAAGAAAGAAAGAAAGAAAGAAAGAAAGAAAAATTCCTACAGATACAATAGGGCCTTCGCACTGAAGGTGCTCGGGCCCTAATAATAATAATAATAATAATAAACATCACAGATACAATAGGGTCCTCGCACTTTCAGTGCTCGGGCCCTAATTAAAGCTGCAAGCAGCGATGAACGGGCCCTCGCACTCACCGCCACCGCCCCCCATAAGCATATCAGAAATGACACCACCCACGACTTCCTATGTCAAACCATTCAGAAGTTATAGCAGAAAAGAGGGACAACCAATCAGAAGAAGGGGCGGGGCTAATTCAGGCCAATGAAGGTCAAGGACTCCATACAGAATCTGATGACACCACCCACGACTCTCTATGTCAAACCATTCAAAAGTTATAGCAGAAAATCGGGACAACCAATCAGAAGAAGAGGCGGGGCTAATTTGCACCAATTATGGTCAAGGACTCAATACCAAGTCCCATGACACCACCCACGACTCTTTATGTCAAACCTTTCAAAAGTTATGGCAGAGAAAATTATTCTAGGGGGCGCTGTTGAGCCGTTAGACCACGCTCATTAATGCAAACCATGAAATATCAAATTTATCACCAGGCCTGGCTTGCATGCAAAATTTGGTGACTTTTGGAGAACTATCAAATATGGACCAATCAGATGAAGGGGGGCACGCTTTTTGGCGTCTAGCGTCGCCACGGTAACACTTTTGAAAGAGAAAAGTAATGCGCGTAGTTGCAAGATGAAGACGCACATTTTGATGTATAACACACCTGGGTGCACATTACGATTCGGGCCGTATTAACTGCTGAAGGAATGGCATAAATTGCGCCAAAATTACACAATTAATTCAAAATGGCTGACTTCCTGTTCGGTTTCGGCCATGACGCCAAGAGACTTTTCTTTAAGTTGCAACATGATACAGGTGTGTACCGATTTTCGTGCATGTACGTCAAACCGTATTGTGGGGCTTGAGGCACAAAGTTTTCCGGGGGGCGCTGTTGAGCCATTTTGCCACGCCCATTAATGCAAACCATGAAATATCAAATTTTTCGCCAGGCCTGCCTTGCATGCAAAATATGGTGACTTTTGGGGAACTATCAAATATGGACCAATCAGATGAAGGGGGGCGCGCTTTTTGGCGTCTAGCGTCACCACGGTAACACTTTTGAAAGAGAAAAGTAATGCGCGTAGTCGCAGGATAGAGACGCACATTTTGATGTATAACACACCTGGGTGTACATTACGGTTTGGGCCGTATTAATTCTCGAAGGAATGGCTCATATTGCTCCAAAATTACGCGATTAATTCAGAATGTTCAAAATGGCCGACTTCCTGTTCGGTTTCGGCCATGGCGCCAAGAGACTTTTCTTTAAGTTGCAACATGATGCAGGTGTGCACCGATTTTCATGCATGTACGTCAAACCGTATTGTGGGGCTTGAGGCGCAAAGTTTTTTCTGTCTGAACCAACCAGATGAAGGGTGGGCGCGCTTTTTGGCGTCTAGCGTCGCCACGGTAACGCTTTAGAAAGAGAAAAGTAATGCGTGTTGTCGCAGGATGGAGACGCACATTTTGATGTATAACACACTTGGGGGCACGTTACGGTTCGGGCCGTATTAACTGCCGAAGGAATGGCATAAATTGCGCCAAAGTGACACGATTAATTCAAAATGGCTGACTTCCTGTTCGGTTTCGGCCATGTCGCCAAGAGACTTTTCTTTAAGTTGTGTACTGATACAGGTGTGTAGTGATTTTCGTGCATGTACGTCAAACCATATTGTGGGGCTTGAGGCACAAAGTTTTCAAGGGGGCGCTGTTGAGCCATTTTGCCACGCCCATTAATGTAAACCATTAAATATCAAATTTTTCGCCAGGCCTGACTTGCATGCAAAATTTGGTGACTTTTTGGGCACGTTTAGGGGGGCAAAAAGGCCCTCCTTTCGTCAGAAGAAAGAAAGAAAGAAAGAAAAATTCCTACAGATACAATAGGGCCTTCGCACTGAAGGTGCTCGGGCCCTAATAATAAACATCACAGATACAATAGGGTCCTCGCACTTTCAGTGCTCGGGCCCTAAAAAACAAATATATAAGAGATAAAATAAAATGACATGTATAAACAATAATAGAAAGTATAAACAGTGAAATAAAATGTAGACCGGAAATGTACAAAATGAGGTTTTAAAGTGCCGGGTGAGTCTGTACAAAAGTGACTTAGGAACTTAGGATAGGTAAAAAGTATAAACAGAAATGTACAATGAGGTTTGTAAAGTGCCGGATATGAGTCTGTGCAAAAGTTACGGGATTGGAGTTTTTACGTTAATGTAACGTAGAGTGGGATGGGGGGGCAGTCCGTGGTAGTCGGGGGGGGGGGGGGGGGGGGGGAGGGGGGACCGGGGCCTTTTTGATGAGGAAGGGTGCAGACGGGAAAAAACTGTTCTTGTGGCGTGAGGTTTTGGTCCTGATGGACCGCAGCCTCCTGCCAGAGGGAAGAGTCTGGAACAGTTTGTGTCCGGGGTGAGAGGGATCTGCTGCAATCTTTCCTGCACGCTTCAGGGTCCTGGAGGCGTGCAGGTCCTGGAGAGATGGGAGATTGCAGCCAATCACCTTCTCTGCAGAGCGGATGATACGCTGCAGCCTGCTCCTGTCCTTCACAGTGGCAGCAGCGTACCAGACGGTGATGGAGGAGGTGAGGATGGACTCAATGATGGCCGTGTAAAACTGCACCATCATTGTCTTTGGCAGGTTGAATTTCTTCAGCTGCCGCAGGAAGTACATCCTCTGCTGGGCTTTTTTGGTGAGGGAGGTGATGTTCAGCTCCCACTTGAGGTCCTGGGATATGATGGTCCCCAGGAAGCGGTGGGACTCCACAGAGTCTGCTGGGGAGTCACACAGGGTGAGGGGGGCAGGTGGGGCTGCGTTCCTCCTGTAGTCCACTATCATCTCCACTGTCTTTAGAGCGTTGAGCTCTAGATTGTTCTGGCCGCACCAGGTCACCAGCTGGTCCACTTCCCACCTGTAGGCGGACTCATCACCATCAGAGATGAGTCCAATGAGGGTGGTGTCATCCGCAAACTTCAGGAGCTTGACAGACTGATGACTGGAGGTGCAGCTGTTGGTGTAGGTGCAGCTGTTGGTGTAGGTGCAGCTGTTGGTGGAGGTGCAGCTGTTGGTGTACAGGGAGAAGAGTAGAGGAGAGAGAACGCAGCCTTGAGGGGATCCGGTGCTGATGGTCCGAGGGTCAGAGACATGTTTCCCCAGCTTCACCCACTGCTTCCTGTCAGACAGGAAGTCAGTGATCCACCTGCAGGTGGAGTCAGGCACGTTCAGCTGGGAGAGCTTGTCCTGGAGCAGAGATGGGATGATGGTGTTAAAAGCAGAGCTGAAGTCCACGAACAGGATCCTGGCGTAGGTTCCTGTGGAGTCCAGGTGCTGGAGGATGAAGTGCAGGGCCATGTTTACAGCATCGTCTACAGACCTGTTGGCTCTGTAGGCGAACTGCAGGGGATCCAGTAGTGGGTCGGTGATGTTTTTGAGGTGTGGCAGCACAAGGCGCTCAAAAGACTTCATGACCACAGATGTCAGGGCGACGGGTCTGTAGTCGTTAAGTCCTGTGGTCCTTGGTTTTTTGGGGACAGGTATGATGGTGGAGGTTTTGAAGCAGGCTGGCACATGGCATGTGTTCAGTGAGGTGTTAAAGATGTCCGTGAACACCGGAGACAGCTGATCGGCACAGTGCTTCAGGGTGGATGGGGAGACAGAGTCCGGTCCTGCTGCTTTGCGGGGGTTCAGTTTTTTGAATATTTTATTAACGTCCCTCTCCAGGATAGAGAGGGGCGTCGCAGTGGTGTGGGGGGTGGAGGATGGGGCCTCTGGGGTGTGAAGTGGTGAAGACGCTCCAGCCCCTGCTGGGGAGGGGGGGGGGCTGTTGGAGGAATGGGACTGGGGAATGTGAATGTAGTCTGGGGGGATGGTATCAGGACTGTCCCTTTGTCTTTCAAAGCGACAGTAGAACTGGTTCAGGTTGTTGGCTAGGCGTCGGTCGTTGATGGAGGGGGGGGCTCTGGGTTTGTAGTTTGTTATCTGTCTCAGTCCTTTCCAGACTGAGCTGGCATCATTATCTGAGAACTGTTGGCGTAGTTTCTCAGAGTACAGACGTTTAGCTGCTCTCACCTCCTTGCTGAACGTGTACTTTGCCTTTTTGAGCCTGTCCTTGTCGCCACTCCTGAACGCTTCTTCCTTCTGCAGCCGCAACCTTCTGAGCTTAGAAGAAAACCAGGGTTTGTCATTGTTATAAACAACCCTGGTTCGTGTTGGAATACAACTGTCCTCACAGAAGCTGATGTAAGATGTAACAGCCTCTGTGAGCTCGTCCAGGCTGCTGGAAGAAGTCCTGAAAACATCCCAGTCAGTAGAGTCCAAACATGCCTGAAGATCCTCCGTAGCTTTCCTGGTCCACTGCTTTGAGGTCCTCACAGCAGGTTTGCAGAGCTTTAATTTCTGCTTATATGCTGGAATCAGGTGGACCATGAGGTGGTCTGAGTGTCCCAGTGCAGCTCGGGGGACGGCATGATAGGCTCTGCTCACTGTAGAGTAACAGTGATCCAAGATTTTTCCCTCTCTGGTCGGGCATTTAATTAGCTGTCTGTATTTAGGGAGTTCGTGGCTGAGGTTACCTTTGTTAAAGTCACCGAGGACAGTAACTAAGGAGTCCGGGTTAGTCCGCTCCACGTTCAGTATGTGGTCGGCGAGCACGCGCTGAGCATCCTGCACGTGGGCCTGCGGTGTGATGTAAACGCCGACCAGGATGAATGAGCTGAACTCACGGGGAGAGTAGAAGGGTTTGCAGTTTATAATAAAAATTTCCAGATCGGGAGAACAGTGTTGCTGCATAACTGTCACATCCTTGCACCAGCCGTTGTTGATGAAAAAGCAGATGTGAGACCACACAGCCACGTCTCCTTGACGCAGAGAACGGAGGATGAGGAGAGGTCTCTGTTCTTCCCCACTAGTAGTTGAAGTTCATCCATGATGGAAGCTGTTAAGTGATAACTGACTTCACTACTGTCTTAATGTGGCTGTTCAGGTCTGAGTCCGAACCACTCCCTGATTTCTGGCTTGGATGTTTGGTTTTTAGCTTCACTACTTGAAGCTGAATGCCCACGTTTAATCTGATTTACTTGGTTCCAATTATGTCTTTTTTATCATCAACTAACTGAATTAAATTGTGGCACCTCCACTTTTTAATGTGATCAATGCATTTGAATGCATTAAAAATTTGAATTTTGTTCAAATGTTTTCTTCCATAAACAATGAATAAATGAACAATATTCATCATTTCCATGTTTTTAAGGAGACATTTCTTCATCAATCAGTACATATTTGTCTGTTTAGGAGTTTTTTCAAACATTTTCTCTGAAAAAGTTGATTGAGAGACGACATAGTTTCAACACAAAGTTTCTGATGTTCTTGTTGGATGTTTTGTTGCTGATGAAGGAAACTCATCGTCTAGACACCAGCTTTATTTCACTTTACTAACTTCAACACACATGGATTTATATTTAGTTTTACACACTGAAAACCATAAAAAGACATTATTTGTTGCACCTTAAGTCTTGATGTCACCTGGATGAAATGATGTTAACAGATATATTAAAAGATAATATTAAAAACACAGAAAATTGTGTTTTTCAATGTTTAGAGTTTCATATTTGGTAAATTTGTAATTTGTTAAAATAAAATATAATGTTAGTCAAAGTAAACCAACGTTGGTTTACCTGATTTCAGCCACAGTAAGAAGTTATTTAGTAAATGAGCTCTATAACTCATATATTGGACGACTACACATTCAGTCTGTCCACTATTGTCTGTCAGACTCTCTCAGTTTATTAACATCTGGATGACATTTCTGAACGTATTAGCTGTAAAGTTAATTCATGTTTGTTCAGATGTTTTATTCCAGGTTCAGACACATCTCTGGTTCTTCATTTGTTCCTGTCTGACACATTCACATGTTTAGTTTTATGTAATGAATCAGAAGAGGAAGTTTAAGATGAAACTAAAGCAGAGAAGAAGAACTCAGAGCAGTCAGATGGTCAGTGTGGATCAGTAGAATATCAGCCTGATGTCTGCAGGTTAGTGTCAACACAA
Source organism: Cololabis saira (assembly GCF_033807715.1). NCBI lineage: Eukaryota > Metazoa > Chordata > Actinopteri > Beloniformes > Belonidae > Cololabis > Cololabis saira. Next base: position 46,323,246 of record NC_084601.1, read on the forward strand.
CTTTCACATCAGATTCATCTGAACACACAACTAAAACATGTCTGACCTCAGAGTCTCCAGTCTGCAGTCTGGACTCTCCAGAAATCCACTCAGATGTTTCACTCCTGAATCCTGCAGCTTGTTGTCACTCAGGTCCAGATGTTTCAGATGGGAAGGGTTGGACTTCAGAGCTGAGACCAGAGAAGAACAGCTGATCTCTGACAGACCGCACCTCCACAACCTGAACAGAAAGTAAAACATGTTCCAGTCTGATCAGAGAAGTGTTTCTTCAAATATCAACTTTGTCATCAGGTCCATGTGGGTCACCACCGTATCTGGACTTTATAAAACAGCTTTTACACTTTTGTTACATCCATGATGTGGGTTCCTGGTTGTTCCTCTGACATGTTCACCTTTACTGAACATCCTGAGCTTTTCTGGTCCAAGTCTGACACTAGATTAAGATGAAAACACCAACATACACACCAATCCTTTTGATTAGTGTTGATGTTCAAATATTGTTCAAAGCAGCAGTTTAGAGATCAGAAGCTGATCTAGCAACAATTATTAACACCAGAATGGATCTGTGGAGAACTGCTGGACTTTATATCATGTGTCCAGTTTTATATCATTTATGCAGGATTCCTGAGCTTTTTATCATAATGATCCTTGTATGTTATAAAGAGTTAAAATGATGTTTTCTGAGAGCAGAACATATTAAAATACTTTACTCTTAGTAATGTGTCATTTATAATTTGACTTAACTTGCAAACACCTAATAATTCTGTTACAACTGAGTTTATCAGTTAATATCTTACTTTTAGTTAAAGATAAGAATGATTGAATTCTGTATATTTATCAGACTAATTCAACAGATTCTGAAGTCTGTGTGAAACTAAACATCAGGTTCTGTATCGCTTGCACTTGAAAAGTCTTTGCTTGAACAACTAATGATCTGCTTGATTAAAGGACATTTCTGAATTAAACCCCCACGGGAGGATCTAAGACACTTCCTGTCAGGACGATCACTTTGACGCTCCACCTGTAGCCGTCAGTCCAACCTGTCCAGGTCTGAGGCCTCGTTTACACGCAGCAACAACGCTGCTGTTTTCATGAGTTTTAGCCGTTCGTTTACACCAAAACGAAGCTCAAAGTCTCCAAAAACCATCATTCCTGAAAACTCCGGCCAAAGTGGAGATTTGCTGGTAAAGGGAGAGAAAGGGACATTTAGGCTTCAGAACGTCTCATTATGGACAGAAACGTCACCAGCGTCATGTGTAGCAGCTGTGGTTACGGTTTGTTTGGCCGCTGTGATCATGATGGAAGCTGTTAAGTGATAACTGACTTCACTACTGTCTTAATGTGGCTGTTCAGGTCTGAGTCAGAACCACTCCCTGATTTCTGGCTTGGATATTTGGTTTTTAGCTTCACTACTTGAAGCTGAATGCCCACGTTTAATCTGATTTACTTGGTTCCAATTACTTCTGTTTTTATCTTTAATTAACTGAATTAAATTGTGGAACCTCCACTTTTTAATGTGATCAATGCATTTGATAAAATGTTTTAATTGGATTATATTCTCTAGGTGAGATGCATATATAGATTGGGGTGTCATCTGCATAGTCATGGTAATGTGGTGCCGAAGAACGGGAGTCGGAGGCGGAGTAGGAATGTTGAAAGAAAGAAAGAAGGCGCGAGCCGTTTATTAACATCAGCCATTCAAATCAAAACAACACACTAAACCGGAAGCGTAACGTCCGTTCCTTTCCCTATCCGGGCGGAACAACATTAATCCGCAGAGGGTTCCTACGTGAATTATGTAACCCACTACACCAGCACGTTTTGTTCTTTTTCATCATTTGAGCAAGTGAGAGCATGTAAATATTAAACAAAAGAGACCCCAGAATTGAACCTTGAGGAACTCCACATGTTATTTGTGTTAACTCTGATATGTAGTTACCTAAAGACACAAAATATTCTTTGTCTTTTAGATAGGTCTGAAACCAGGTTAGAGCTGTGCTAGAAAGTCCCACCCAGTTCTTCAACCTGTCTATCAAGATGTTCTTGTTGATTGTGTTGAAAGCAGCACTGAGATCCAGGAGGACTAAGACTGAAATGTTGCCAGTATTGGAGTGGATATCATTAAGAACCTTTACTAGAGCTGTCTCAGTGCTGTGATGTGGCCGGAAACCTGACTGGAACTCATCAAAACCGTCATTTAGTGTCAGGACGCTGTACGGGTTTTTGAAAAATAGGTTAAATTCAGGATATCAACATTCATACAAGAAAGGCGACTCCACAGCTATGGCAATTGCTCAAATAACATTTGATTGGGTTATTGAATAAGTTACGCTGCTATGGTTTTGAATCAGCTACTATTGCATGTGGTGAGAGTTATTTGTCTGAAGGGAAAAGCACTGAATACTTTAATGGTAGTGATTCCAAGCTGAGAGCCGTTAGCTGTGGAGTTCCCCAAGGGAGTTCTTTGGGTCCGCTTTTATTTTCAATATTCATCAATGATTTACTGTTTATTCTTAATCATGCCACCATTGCAATGTATGTTGACGATTCGACAGTTTATACATCGGCAAATGTGTCTACTGATTTAACTGAGATTTAATGAGTGGAATTAAAATTAACATAAAAATGGATGATAAGAAACAAACGAGGTCTGAATCAGGTGAAAAGAAAGTGTAATGTTTTAGTTTCAAAACATTTATTAAGGAATGACCCTGTGCTATGATTAACTACGGGTGATGTAGTGATAGAGCAAGTAACAGAAGTGAAGGTATTAGGGGATGTTGTAGAGTCAAATGTCCTGGAATAGACAAGTTTACCAAATAGTGCAGGGAATGGGTAGAGGTATAGCTCTGATTAAACACTGCAGGAAGTTTCTGCCTAATGGTTTGATACACGCATCAGTCTTGTCAAATGTAGATTATTGCTCCGTGATTTGGTCCAGTACAACCAAACGTAACTGGCCAGGCTGCAGGTAAATCAGAACAAAGCAGCTGGCTGGTGGTGTGGAGTGAATTACCAGACTTTTGGACCTTAGATAATATGATAAGCTTTAAGAAGAGGCTCAGGTTATTTGTGTTTACTCAGGAGAATAAATGGACTGTTATGAATTGAGCTTTTAATCTGTTTATTGTGTTGACAATGTTTCCTTTCCTCTATTTATTTTGTGTTTGTGTGTGTAGTTTTGCTGAAGGGGGTGTTAAAATGTGACCAGCACATGATTGTTTGTTCTATCTCACACTGTCCAGAAAGTTGTGTTGTTGAAAAATGGAACATATTTTTGATTCTTTTTAAATTGAGCTATTCATTTGATTTTTCTTAATATTTTGTTTGAGAGTGTGATGAGAAAATGTAAATCCTGACTTTCAAAAGAGGAAATATAGAGTCATAATGCCATTGAGCTGATTATAATGTTATTTTTTACTTTTAGGAGGTGTCCTAGTGTCTGTTGTCTCTGAGTTATGAGCATGTTGTTCATGTATTTTAATTAATAATAATGTTGTAATTTAGCTGATGATTCTGATTAGACCCCAGATAAACTGCTGTGAAAGGTCAGCAGCTAACGGGGATCTAATAAAACAACCAAACAAACAGTTGTAACGGTCACCAGTTGAACACTTGGTTGATTCTGACCTGAGAGACTCCAGGTGACAGTGTGGACTCTCCAGTCCAGGACACAGCTTCCTCAGTCCAGAATCCTGCAGTTGGTTGTAGGTCAGGTCCAGTTCTGTCAGACTGGAGGACTCAGAGCTGAGAACTGAGGACAGAAGTGGACAGATGTTCCCTGAGAGGTTACAGTCTCTCAACCTGCAGAGGAGATTAAAGAGAGATCATGAGGTTATTTAGGGAAGTTTATTATGTCATTTAACAAATAAATAAATGACATATTATCAATGAATGCTGATTATTTCAACGAATAATCAATAAGTATTGATCAAAGTGATCGCTGTATTTCTCTTCTCTGCATGTAAAGTTTCCTGAGATGAATCATTGAGGAGAACTGGTCCCACATGAACCTGAACTTAGTTGAACAGTGAATTTAACTGGTTTCCTCCAACAACATGTGATTGTAAATAAAACAGATGTGTCCGTGTTCGTCCTTACACAGCTTTCTTGGAGGCTTTGACCACCGGCAGCAGCCTCCGTAGAGCCTGCTCTGAAGCTGAGAACTTCTTCAGGTCAAACTCCTCCAGATCTCCTGATGACAGTAAGATGAAGACAAGAGCCGACCACTGAGCAGGAGACAGTTCATCTGTGGAGAGACGTCCAGACCTCAGGTACCGTTGGACCTCCTCCACCAGAGAACCATCGTTCAGTTCATTCAGACAGTGGAACAGGTTGATGCTTCTCTCTGCAGACAGGTCATCACTGATCTTCTTCTTGATGTATTTAACTGTTTCCTGATTGTTCTGTGAACTTCTTTGTTCTGGTTCCATCAGACCTCGTAGGAGGTTCTGATTGGTCTCCAGTGAAAGACCCAGGAGGAAGCGCAGGAACAAGTCCAGGTGTCCGTTGGGACTCTGTAAGGCCTTGTCCACAGCACTCTGGTAGAGGTGAGTGTCTGCTCTTTTTTTAAACCACCAGAATATGTTCTTCTCTTCCTCCAGCAGGTTGACTCCAGAGCTGATGAAGGTCTGATGGACATGAAGAGCAGCCAGAAACTCCTGAACACTCAGATGGATGAAGCAGAAGACCTGGTCCTGGTCCAGGCTCTCCTCTCTAAAGATCTGGGTGAACACTCCTGAGTACACTGAAGCCTCTCTGACATTGATGCCACACTCTCTCAGGTCTGGTTCATAGAAGATCAGGTTTCCTTTCTGCAGCTGCTCAAAAGCCAGTTTTCCCAGAGACTCCACCATGTTCCTGGTATCTTCACTCCAGTGTGGATCCGTCCCAGCTCTTCCGTCAAACTTGACCTTCTTCAGTTTGGCCTGGACCACCAGGAAGCGGATGTACATCTCAGTCAGGGTCTTGGGCAGCCCCCCTGCCTCTCTGGTTTTCAGGACGTTCTCCAGGACCGAAGCAGTGATCCAGCAGAATACTGGGATGTGGCACATGATGTGGAGGCTCCGTGATGTCTTGATGTGGGAGATGATCCTGGTCTGCTCCTCATCTCTGAACCTCTTCCTGAAGTATTCCTCCTTCTGTGGGTCAGTGAACCCTCTGACCTCCGTCACCATGGAGACACACTCAGGAGGGATCTGATTGGCTGCTGCGGGTCGTGTGGTGATCCAGAGACGAGCAGAAGGAAGCAGGTTCCTCCTGATGAGGTTTGTCAGCAGCACGTCCACTGAGGTGGACTCTGTAACGTCAGTCATGAACTCATTGTTGTGGAAGTCCAGAGGAAGTCGACACTCATCCAGACCGTCAAAGATGAACACGACCTGGAAGTCTTCAAAGTTGCAGATTCCTTTGGTTTCAGTGAAGAATCGATGAATTAGTTCCACCAAGCTGAACTTTCTCTCTTTCAGCCCATTCAGCTGTCTGAAGGTGAATGGAAGCAGGAACTGGATGTCCTGGTTGGTTCTGCCTTCAGCCCAGTCCAGACTGAACTTCTGTGTTAGGACTGTTTTCCCGATGCCGGCCACTCCCTTCGTCATCACTGTTCTGATTGGTTTATCTCTTCCAGGTGGGGGTTTAAAGATGTCTTCCTGTCTGATGGTTGTTTCTGCTCCGTCTGGTTTCCTGGAAGCTGCTTCAATCTGTCTGACTTCATGTTCATTGTTGACCTCTCCGGTCCCTCCCTCTGTGATGTAGAGCTCCGTGTAGATCTGCTCCAGAAGGGTTGTCTTTCCTGCTTTAGCAATCCCCTCAGACACATGCTGGTACTTCTCCTGCAGCTTAGACTTCAGCCGCTTTTTAGAAACTTCAGCAAAAGTACCTTAATGAAAGAACGTAAAGACAGAGATTTAGTGTTTTATGAACTTCATTCAACAACTTAATTCTAAAAACAATCAAGATCTAAACATCCCCTGATCAGCTGTAACTTTACGACGAGCTGTCCAATATTGAGTAGATCACTTTTAAAACACCTCTGACCATTCAGGACGTGGAAGTGACAAGAACATCTGGGTTTCTAGTACCAGGATGTTAGCAGTAGAGCCCTGATGGGTTGTGGGTTGAAGTGGAAAGTCCAGGTTTAAGACTTGGAGTGGAATTGGTCCCCACAGTTGCTATCAGAGAACATTGGGTTGGTATCTCAGAAGTCTGGAGGATGGATGAACACCTCAGATCCTTAATTGTGTTCTTAGACACCTTCCTAAGCAAAGAGACTTGTCTGCAGAAATGTTTAGGTGGGTGTTGATATAAATATATATATAAAAACTGGTCAAATCTGTCTCAGCATCGCTGTTTCAGGTGTCGCTACCCAAATAACATATGAACATCCCTGACAGCTTTGCAGCTCCGTCAGCAGTTGATTAACATATGGTGGATGTGTTTATAGTCCAAAGTGAGGGAAGAAAGTGGGAGATGGTTTGGACACATAAAGAGGAGGAATGGTAAATACACGAGTAGATAGATGCTGGAGACGGAGCTGGTGGGCTGGAGACAAGAGACTATCCCCTTGTCTTCCCAGAGAAAAATACCTTCTCCTTCCAAATAGTTTGTACTAAGTTGCCGCACTACTGTCCAACTTGTTATGTGAAAAAGAAAAAAAAAAGCAAATAAAGATTTGCCAGGTTCTCAACCCAAGTAGTTGGAGAAACTTAGTACATGAGGCCACCGGACCAGTGGCCTCATGTACTAATAGTGCGTGGATTTCAACGTGAAACCGAGCGTGGAATTTACACGAACGCAAAAATTCCGATGTACAAAACTGTGCGTACGCCCAAATCCACGCAGGTTGCTCTGTACAAACCAATCAGCGTAGATTTGAGCGCACACGTGGGAACACAACACTCCTCCCTGTCTCCTCCCTCACATACATGTTTCAATATGATAACGAAGATAATTATCCATTAAAAACCGCTCATCCTAACAAGAAATGTGCAAAAAAAGTTAAAACAAATTAAAAAAAACTTTGGCTGTGAGATGGGATAAATAATTTATTTGGGGTCATTTCTTCTGATTTCAGCTGCATTGCATTATGGGTAATGCTGTACTTTGCTTTGCATTAGCGTTCCATGAAGAGTTTTGGTTTTATTATGATTGTACAGGTTTGTGAATGTTTATGAGCAGCGTTAGTGCATCATTACACTCTGCTTTTCTTGTTTGTAATTTAAGAACCGACACCAGAACTTAAGTTGGTGGATGAAAAACGGCTCCTCGTTCCGCTTTACTGTCACGCGTATTATATACTAACGGATTAAGACCAATGTACACGTTTATCGAGTCTTACACATTGTGGATGTCCGCGATCACCTCTCTCATAAGTATAACAATGTGAACAATATACATTTGGGGGGAATGGAAACCATCTGCAGCAGTAGCAGTGGCAAAGACCACCCTCAGACACCGGGATATAGTGGGACGAGTCCAACATGGCAGAGGGGGTCTTGGCCTGGAAGCAACAACACCCGCTTGGCAAAAGGCTACTCCGTCTGAACGGCGACACATGGTGGTTGAGGAGGTGCGCAACCAGGAGGAGGCAGCCAGGTGTGCCAAGGCAGTCTCCCAAGCCCAGCAAGGACGCTGGATGAGGTGGGAGGGTGTGGAGAGGAGGAAAATCACGTGGAACGAGATGTGGAGCATGGAGGCTAATAGACTCACCTTCATCATCAGAGCCTGTCGGAGCCATATTCGTATTGTTTGTATTTTGTGAAGGTGGTGCATCCAAGTGGTACTGGTGATAATGTTGACCGATTATTGAAAATGGTGAATGGATTCTGTTTGTTATTGTTATTGTTTTCTGCTGCTCACATCCTCCTCCTCCTGGTTGGACCGCCCTCCTGCTGTGATTAAGGAGAGGTTCAGCCGGGTGCGCTGGCTCTGGTTTTTTGTATTGAAGGAGTGAGGAGTGAGACAGTTTTTCTACCGCTAAATAAGTTCTGTTTTTTGATTATTGTAAAGTCAAACAAGGAGAATATTTAAGTTGAGAAAATAAATTCTAAGTTTTTTTAATCTGATCTCTGCGAGTGCTTAATCCATTTAGCAAGTCATAGATCTCCTCCTCAGACTACTTTGCTATTTAAACATTTTTTATTTAATGCAAGAGTAGCCATTACAGAGCCACTTATGATGTCCTGCCCTCTCCAACCAACCTACATCTCTGGTATGGAGAGGACCCAGCCTGCCTGCAGTGTGCAGCCCCAGCAACCCTCAAACACATCCTGGTGGGTTGCAAGACCAGCTTGACTCAAGGAAGATACACCTGGCGCCATAACCAAGTGTTGAAGTGCTTGGCTGCCGAACTTGAGGACAAGAGGGTCACCATCAACGCCATGCCTTTCAAAACCCAGACCACCCTCCCACGGAAGACAACATTCGTCCGAGAAGGGGAGAAATGGAGAACCAAGCCATCACCTCCAAACTCAGGCCCACTGGACACAGCCCGGGATTGGGAAATGCGGGTAGACCTCAGCCAGAGGCTCACTTTCCCGCCAGAAATCGCAGCAACCAACCTGCGCCCAGATTTGGTCCTCTGGTCCAAGTCCTGCCGGCGTGTCTTCATTGTGGAGCTGACTGTCCCGTGGGAGGATAACATCGACGAAGCATTCGAAAGAAAAAGGCTGCGTTATGCTAACCTAGCAGCTGATGCTGAGGTGCGGGTATGGAACGTAAAGGTGTGGCCAGTGGAGGTTGGCTGCCGAGGCTTTGTAGCCAGGTCCACCACACGGCTCCTGAAGGAAGTTGGGATCAGAGGACTAACAGGCCCAGTGGAAGGCAATAAAAGAACTTGCCAAAGCAGCCGAACGGAGCAGTCACTGGCTGTGGCTGAAATGGAGGGATGCAACGTGGGCTGTTTGATGACCACGGGGTGCCACCATATGACACACACCCAGGTCTGATCAGCCTGTGGCGGGCCAACCTTGGAAGAGGGTGTATTGTGTTAAGAGGCCGAAACACCTGATGAAGACAAGGCACACAACTGATGATGTGTAGATTTGGTGGTGCCCCGCGATCCTGTCCAAACTCCACCCCACAGTCATGTCCGATAGGAGTTATCGTGCTGATATATTTTAGGGATATTAACAGCTAGTCCTATTAAGAATCCTATATTTAAAACATGAAGCATCACGATCTGATTCCTCTGCTTCAGAAATAAAGACAACTTGTGCCAACGGGATTAGCATCATGTTGGTCTGAACCGGAGCAGCTGGTCCAGTTCAGGGCAGAGATCCAGAAGATCCTCTTGGTACCTGAACCAGCTGATGGTCCAGTCTTAGTCCTGGACCAGCAGATCCAGACTAAACCAGCTGATGGTCCAGTCTTAGTCCTGGACCAGCAGATCCAGACTAAACCAGCTGATGGTCCAGTCTTAGTCCTGGACCAGCAGATCCAGACTAAACCAGCTGATGGTCCAGTCTTAGTCCTGGACCAGCAGATCCAGACTAAACCAGCTGATGGTCCAGTCTCAGTCCTGGACCAGCAGGTCCAGACTAAACCAGCTGATGGTCCAGTCTTAGTCCTGGACCAGCAGATCCAGACTAAACCAGCTGATGGTCCAGTCTTAGTCCTGGACCAGCAGATCCAGACTAAACCAGCTGATGGTCCAGTCTTAGTCCTGGACCAGCAGGTCCAGACTAAACCAGCTGATGGTCCAGTCTTAGTCCTGGACCAGCAGGTCGGTGTGATCTGATCATCAGCAGGTTCCTCTAACGGAGCCAAAGCTCCATCAGGATTTGCAGGTTCCATCGTTGAGCTCCTTTAGTTGTTTGTTCAGATCATGTGGTTGATTGTGAGATTGTTGCAGCTCCTGGTCCAGGTTTAGGTCCAGGTCCAGGTCCAGGTCCACGTCCAGGTCCAGGTCCAGGTCCAGGTCCAGGTCCAGGTCCAGGTCCAGGTCCAAGTCCAGGTCCAGGTCCAGGTCCAGGTCCAGCTCAACTCTTGTGTAATTTATCTGGTGATGTGGGGACTAGGGGGATCGTCTCCTTCACCTGGTCGTGAACTTATTGCTGACGTTACGTTTCCTCATATTCTGGACTTCACTGCATCACCAGTGAGTGTCGCCAATGGACAAAACCTCAGAAAAGTGCGTGAACCAGCCTTAATGTGTGAGTGAAGACCGCAACTTTCTACGTTCAAATCATTCTTTGTACATCCGACCGTGAGCGTAGAAAGTGGCGAACGCACGCTTTTTGTGCGCCGCACTCTTAGTACATGAGGCCCCTGAGCTCTCTGTTAAGTGTCTCTATAGTAAATAGTAAAGGAGAAAAATGGGAAGGATGTCATGCTCAAACTGTTGAAACTGTTTTTATAACGAGGCTGTGAAGCTAATTTCCTCCATTTGACCATAAAAAAATGCAAAAAATGCACCTTTACTTCCTCCTGAAACTGAGGAAAGCCAGAGCCCCATCAGGAGCAGCTTCTACAGCGGCTCCATCGAGAGCATCCTGATGGGAGGAAACACACCCATTTCACAGAAGAGTTTTTGTGAAGTGAATCAATGCGACTGACCGGGACCATTTACCTGTTGCACCAGCTGGAGAGACTGGACCGTCCTGGGCAACAGGTTTTTCTGTTGGAGGTCAATGAAAAATATTATTATCAGTTATTGTTTAAACAGGATAAAATCTTCATAGTAAGATGTTTTTTTGTGTTTTTTCCTTCTCTACAACAGACCTTTATCACTTTTCATCATCTTTAAAATCGTCTCGGCCGCCTCTCTGGTCTTTGAGGAGTACCGCTGCACCATCAGGTTTCCTGTGTCCAACGCGTCCGCATGCTCCAGAGGACCCAGTGGGATCGGGTTGAAACCATCCTTTGATTCTTCTGCATTATTCAGGTACCACTTGAATTCCTTCAGCCCACTGGAGTCCAAATTCTTCAAAGTGGCCTTCAACCACCTTTTTACCTTAAAGAAAGAAGAATATATATTCATAAATGAAGTTTTAAAATCTGAATTCTTGACAGAGAATCATATGGACCTGAACAAACTCAGGAACGTCCAGAAATCTGAAAATGGGTTACAGACGAGTGTTTTCCAACTCTGGCCCTCATGGGTCGCTGCCCTGCATGTTTTAGATGTTTCCTGCTCCAACAGGCCCACGTTTGGACCTGCAGGTCTTCTTGGCAGGAGCGGACTCCAGCCAACCCAGTAAAACCAAAGATGAGTCTGGCAGTCAGCTGGACCATTGACCCTGTTGCGTCCAGTCTGGTAGTAATGGGCTTCCGATCGTCTACATCGATGTCATATCACAACACAACAACTCTTGTGCCAACTGACACGCATGATGAAGACGCTCCTGAAAACTACTGACATAATCTAGCACATTGTCCTCAGTGTGAGATGTTTCCGTTCACCATTTTCCTTTGAGAAGCTGAAGAGGACGAGCCACCGCATGACCAAAGACTAAAGCTGCAGGACTAAATGCAAGAGATCCCTTTGCGGCAAAAGTGGAAGACCCTCGTCCCTCTCAAGACCTGGACAACATAGACTTTAAAGTCTGATGAAATCGTTCCCCCAAGACTCGGAGTGACAAGGACTCGATGTTTGATGCAAATACTGTGAAACTTCTCTGATGATTTCAGTGAACTGCTGTCTGTGATCTGTGTTGATTTAACCGTGAAATCATTGTTGCTGATTTTAACATCCATGTGGACAACACTCAGGACAATCATCAGGACAACCCTCAGGACATGTGGACAACCCTCAGGACATGTGGACAACCCCCAGGACATGTGGACAACCCTCAGGACAACCCCCAGGACAGAGGGACTAAAGACCTACCAACTTTGGGCGACCCTGCATGTAACAGAGAGCAAACACGATAGGGGGCGGAGCTAGACCTGCTGGCTCTGACGGTCTGAGCATCTCAAAGGTTAGTGTGTCTGATGTGGACATGTCTGAAACAAACAGATCACCACCAGGGATCCAATATCTTTTCTCTTTCCTTATTAGAACAAGGCTTGCTGCAATCAGGTGTCTTTGCTCATGGCAATGAAAACACTCACGGTCATCACCAATGGCGGAACAAACATTTTTACGCACCAATTTCGTCGTGCGTCTCCGTTCAGCAGTTGGGGATTGTGTAACTTTTAGAGGAAACACATTTTTATACGTTAGAATCCAGTTTCTAAAAACTTGTCCATTTGCTTCAGGGACAAGTTCATAGGCGTGCAACACCGTTCTTTTCAAGTTAGCACTGCAACGGCAGAGACCAGCACTAATTTAGTGCAGTAGCCATGCGCTCAAAGGCACCAAAATAAGAGTCAATGTCTGACCGAAACGAAGGAACTAACGTGGTGTGCTTACTGACATCAACGTGTGTGCTTTGAGTTGACGTAGCTATGGACACGGGTCAACTCTTTTCAAGAGCTCTGATCCGGAGATGCATCGGTGGCACTAACAGCTCTTTGTTGCGTCTCCACCTCCTGAATATGAAAGGGTTAAGCGGAGATCTTCGGGGGGACAGACCTGGTTGAGGTTCAGAAACTGGATCAAGGTCCACACTGGATCACTGAACACTTGAGCAACCTTTGCTACCTTTGCATCCTCCCCGTCTACGGCGGTAGACGTTTCTAACAGCCTCTCAGACGTTAGCTGCTCTACTTCAACTTTGTCAGAGCGTTTGTCCGGTTCTTCCTCTACAGACTACGAGACTGCCTCACTTCTGGAGCCTCTGGTGGTCAAATTAGGAATTGCTAAAGTTGGCCCTTCTGCGTTAGCATCGACTGACGGGTCTGTTGGAATGATGATGTATTCGTTGTCTGTAACATAATTCGCTCTGAAAGAGAGAGATCTCTGCTTCCATCAGCTGAAGAAGCTGAAGAACAAGGAACTCTTGAGTTTCTCATTCAGGAACAAAGGAGGTTGTGATTTAAGACTGGAAGCAGTTTGACTTACAGTATAGCTGTCACTCCTGGAGATCATCACTTCCCTGGAGTCATCCTGGTCCTCAGGCGTCACATCGTCATGTGTTTGAAGCTGACTGCTGCAGAAATGGAGAGAAAAGAGGATTGGTCTGCAGATGCTTGACTGTGATTGGTTGACAGGTCCAAGTAACAGCTTCTGAAGTCTTGTTGTGAAGCGATAACACTCTATGTACAGACGGTTGCTTCAGTCATCCACTCAAACACGTCAGTCAAGGTTTGTGTAATTCACCTTGAACTGATCCCTCACTCGTTACCAAGACCCTGAGATGCTTGGACTCCCCCACTGAGGCCAGGACCTGATCCCCGACCCAGGGAGGGTGCATGAGGTCCATGGTCTCTTATCTGGAGCTACTGATTCTCATCCCAGCTGCAAACCGCTAAGGGTAGGGCTGGGCGATATGGCCTTTTATTAATATCTCCATATTTTTAGGCCATGTCACGATACACAATATATATCTCAATATTTTGCCTTAGCCTTGAATTGACCCTTTCACCGACCCTGGTGATTGGAGACTCTATAGTCAGGCATGTGAGGCCGACTCCAGAGACCTTAGTTAGGTGCATCCCGGGGGCCAGAGCGGGTGACATTGAAGCAAATTTGAAGCTGCTGGAAAAGAGTAATCATAAATTTGGTAAATGAATATTGTGATGGAGCGGCTCCCTCACTGAGTGCGGTCCTCCCCTGACTGCAGGCAGTGCACAAACATACATTCAAGCAACTACACTCATACACGCATGCTGTACTTTCTCTCCGCTCCCTTTCTGTCTTAAGCACCATTAATGATCACCATTATCCTTTTTTTCCCCCCCAGTTTAGTAGTTCAATTGAGGGTGCACACTTAGTTGTCCTATGTTTATTCATTCATACATGTATACTCACATGCACACACACACATCCACACACTGCATGGTCATCAGCTGTGTCCCATTCACTCTGATTGCCAAACAGAGGGATCAGTGATTGAATCCAGGTGTAGTGGGAGGGGTTAAAGGTATAAATGAAGCCGGTTTGGCTTGGGATGGGGAGTTTTTTTGAAATCAGCTGTAGAGAAGGCAGCATCTCAGTAGAAACTTTGACTGTGTGAGAAACTTCCTGATTGAATGTTTAGTTTTATTTTATTTATTTATTTTTTGCATTTTCAATTAATTTTGTTTTTTCAACTGCAGTATTTTTTTCTTGCATTATTACAAAAGATGCACCTTTGAATCCTTGAAGGCCGGCTCCAAAAAAAAGAACTGACAGGGGACATTGACTCGGGGGAAAATGGGGATGTGAATGTTTCTTGTCCTGTTATCACTCGAGCCCAAGCAAAAGCTGGTGTCCAACCACTCCCAGACCTTGACAGTAGTCTGTGTGAGGGGGGCACTAAGGGGCCAAGAAAATCCCGTCGTCAACGCCGCTTTGAGAAGCAGCTAAGGCCAATAGAACCTGGCCGAGAGAATTTGCTCTCTGGTAAAATGTGGGAGGTACCTGAAAATATATCTGTGTTACAGAGGGAAGATGCAACATTAAAATCTGTGTTTGCTAAAGTGACAGAGGGGAAGAGTACTAATAGTGGGGGAAAGGCCAAGTTCATTGTTGATAAAGATGTGTTGTACATAGTTGAGGATGACCACAGACGTCTTGTAATCCCTGCTAACTGTAGGTCACTTATCATGCACTTGGCACATACACTTCCATGGGCCGGACACCTTGGTCGTCATAAGACTTATTTGCGTATCAGTTCTCGATTTTACTGGCCCTCCATGTACACTGACGTCCAGAGGTATTGCACTTCATGCCCTACATGTCAGAAAACATGCACTGCCCGCAAGTCTGACCGAGCTTGTCTGCATCCACTTCCTATTATCTCCACTCCCTTTCGCCGGATTGCCATGGACATTGTGGGTCCCCTGGTAAAAAGCAGTGGAGGTCACCAGTACATCCTGGTGGTGTGTGACTATGCCACCCGCTTTCCGGAGGCTTTCCCTCTGCGCTGCATCACTGCACCCGCTGTTCTGCGTGCTCTGGTGCAACTGTTCTCCAGGATGGGTATACCGGACGAGATCCTGACAGACCAGGGTACCAACTTCACCTCCAGGTTGATGCAGCTCTTACATAAACAACTAGGCATTTCAGCAATCAAGACCACGCCGTACCACCCACAGACTGACGGTCTGGTTGAAAGGTTCAACCAGACCCTGAAGAAGATGTTGCAGAAGTTTGTGGATGACACGGGCAAGGACTGGGACCGCTGGCTACCCTTCCTACTATTCGCCTATCGAGAGGTTCCCCAGGCCTCAACGGGTTTTTCCCCGTTTGAACTGTTATATGGCTGGGATGTGCAGGGGCCCTTCGATCTGCTTCAGAAGAGCTGGGAGGCAGCTTCCACCACTACCAGTGACCGAGGAGTGGTGCAATTCGTACTGGAGATGAGAGAACGGCTTGCCAAGTACCATGAGGAGGCCGAGGTTAACCTGCGCACAGCTCAGAAAAAACAGAAAACCTGGTATGACCAACAGGCCCGTCACCGTGAGTTCCAGCCTGGTCAAAAAGTCCTGCTGCTTCTCCCTTCATTCACTAGCAAGCTTTTGGCCAAGTGGCAAGGTCCCTACATCATCACCCGCAAGATGGGTCCAGTAACATACGAGGTCAATCACCCAGACAAGAAGAAACCCAGACAGACCTATCATGTGAACCTGCTCAAGGAATGGAAGGAACGTTCAACCCAGGCACAGGTGGAGGCTCTGCTGGTGAGGGAGGTGAACATCGATGAGGAACTGGAGGAGGAGTTGGAAACTCCAGCTGCGCCTGTTAAGCCTACGCTGGCCCATCTCACCCCGGAACAAGCAGCACAGCTTCTCCAGGTCTTCGAGGAGGCTCCTTCCCTTTTCTCTGCAAGCCCAGGAGAAACCACCCTTGTTGAGCATGTCATTCGTTTGAAGGATGGACGGCCAATCCGACAACGGCCCTATCGGATCCCACAACAGCTGGTGGAAAAGCTGCAGCAAGAGGTGGAGGAAATGTTGAGACTTGGGGTAATCGAGCCTTCCAACTCAGAGTGGTGCAGTCCCATGGTTATCGTCTTCAAGAAGGATGGCTCACTCCGAATATGTATGGACTTTCGGAAGCTCAATTC
>NC_084601.1:46344336-46379166 GCF_033807715.1 Cololabis saira
CCCCGACACCAGCAGTAAAACCAACGGAAACCCCGACACCAGCAGTAAAACCAACGGAAACCCCAACACCAGCAGTAAAACCAATGGAAACCCCGACACCAGCAGTAAAACCAATGGAAACCCCGACACCAGCAGTAAAACCAACGGAAACCCTGACACCAGCAATAAAACCAACAGAAACCCCGACACCAGCAGTAAAACCAACAGAAACCCCAACACCAGCAGTAAAACCAACAGAAACCCCAACACCAGCAGTAAAACCAACGGAAACCCCGACACCAGCAGTAAAACCAATGGAAACCCCGACACCAGCAGTAAAACCAACGGAAACCCCGACACCAGCAGTAAAACCAACGGAAACCCCGACACCACCAGTAAAACCAACAGAAACCCCGGCACCAGCAGTAAAACCAACGGAAACCCCGATACCAGCAGTAAAACCAACAGAAACCCCGACACCAGCAGTAAAACCAATGGAAACCTGGACACCAGCAGTAAAACCAATGGAAACCCCGACACCAATAGTTTTCTTGTTGTCAGTTTTATTCTTGGTTTTTTATTTATTTTTTTTTTGTGTCATGACCGAAAATAGACTAAACTAAACTTAACTGCGCCTCAAGCCCCATAATACGGTTTGACGTACATGAATGAAAATCGGTACACATCTGTATCATGTCGCTACTTAAAGAAAAGTCTCTTGGCGCCATGGCCGAAACCGAACAGGAAGTCGGCCATTTTGAACATTCTGAATTAATCACGTAATTTTGGAGCAATATATGCCATTCCTTCGAGAATTAATACGGCCCGAAAACGTAATGTGCACCCAGGTGTGTTATACATCAAAATATGCGTCCCCATCCTGCGACTACGCGCATTACTTTTCTCTTTCAAAAGTGTTACCGTGGCGACGCTAGACGCCATAAGGCGCGCCCCCCTTCATCTGATTGGTCCATATTTGATAGTTCCCCAAAAGTTACCTAATTTTGTATGCAAGGCAGGCCTGGCGATAAATTTGATATTTCATGGTTTGTATTAATGGGCGTGGTAAAATGGCTCAACAGCGCCCCCCGGAAAACTTTGTGCCTCAAGCCCCACAATACAGTTTGACGTACATGCACGAAAATTGGTACACACCTGTATCATGTCGCAACTTAAAGAAAAGTCTCTTGGAGCCATGGCCGAAACCGAACAGGATGTCGGCCATTTTGAATTAATTGTGTAATTTTGGCACAATTTATGCCATTCCTTCGGCAATTAATACGGCCCGAACCGTAACGTGCACCCAGGTGTGTTATACATCAAAATGTGCGTCTCCATCCTGCGACTACACGCATTACTTTTCTCTTTCAAAAGTGTTACCGTGGCGACGCTAGACGGCAAAAGGCGCGCCCCTCCTTCATGTGAGTCGTCCATATTTGATAGTTCCCCAAAAGTCACCAAATTTTGCAGGCTAGCCAGACTTGGCGATAAAATTGATATTTCATGGTTTGCCTTAATGGGCGTGGCCTAACGGCTCAACAGCGCCCCCTAGAATACTTTTATCTGCCATAACTTTTGAATGGTTTGACATAGGAAGTCGTGGGTGGTGTCATGGGACTCTGTAATGAGTCCTTAAGCTTCGTTGGCCTTAATTATCCCCGCCCCTTCTTCTGATTGGTTGTCCCGATTTTCTGCTATAACATTGGAATGGTTTGACATAGAGACTCCTGGGTGGTGTCATCAGTTTCTTTATGGAGTCCTTGACCTTCATTGGCCAGAATTAGCCCCGCCCCTTCTTCTGATTGGTTGTCCCTTTTTTCTGCTATAACTTTGGAATGGTTTGACATAGGAAGTCGTGGGTGGTGTCATGGGACTCTGTAATGAGTTCTTAAGCTTCGTTGGCCTGAATTAGCCCTGCCCCTTCTTCTGATTGGTTGTTCCTTTTTTCTGCTAAAACTTTTCAATGGTTTGACATAGGAAGTCGTGGGTGGTGTCAATTCTGATATGCTTATGGGGGGCGGTGGACGTGAGTGCGAGGGCCCGTTCATCGCTGCTTGCAGCTTTAATTATATTTGTTTCTTTCTTATCCTTCAAATGTTGGCAAAGTGAGACATGATTAAAGAGGTAATTCTGTGAAGAGTTTTCACTTTAGAAACTTGAAAATCTTGTTAATGTAATGTGAGGAAGCTCAGAGGTTGATCTGCAGAGACAAGGGTTCAATGTGCAAAGATAAAGAGATATAAACATGCTGTATCCAGTGCAAACAAATAATAAATGTCATGATCACAGTTCATGGTTTTTTGCTGTGTTACTGACTCTCCTGTCATCTGGATCCTGCCACCCTCATCAGCCTCATTCCCTTCACCTGTGCTTCCCTGGCCCAGCTCCACACCTGGTTTCCCTCATCAGTTTCCCCTTCATAAACCGGCCCATTCCCTCATACCTGTTGCCAGATTGTCGTGTGCTTTTGCCCCGCTTTTCAGCCTTCCTGATTTCTGTCCTATTCCTGCCTGCCTGCCTGCCTGCCTGTAACCCTGCATGACTCCCGGTATGACTCCCAGTTTTTGATTTTTGCCTGTCCCCTTGGACTTGTTTGCCTGATCTGCCTGTCTGCCCGGTTTTGACCCCTGCCTGCCTTGGACCCGAATAAAGCCTCATGGACTCTGATTCTGCCTGGTGTTGTGCATGTGGGTTCTCTGTCCTGTCTGAGCCGTGACAGTACAATCTGGCCAGACTGAACCCAGCCAACATGGACCTACCACGTAAGGAAGAGGATTTGTGGGATTTTTTTTATGGGGACCAAGTGGCGTTCTACCACCGTACGGTGAAGGGGACAGGGACATGCCCCCAGTTCCGGCCTGTTGCTGTTCCCGAGGTGGTCCCAGACCCATCCCAGTCCCTTCCCCCTTTCTGGGGAACACGCCTGGCTCTGGGTGGGCCCAGGAGCCTGCAGGCTCAGGGGAGGCAACGACGAAGGCGTCAGCCCCAGCTTGTTCCAGCTCCAGCTCCAGCTGCTGCTCCGGCTCCTGTTCCAGCTCCAGCTGCTGCTCCAGCTCCTGCTCCGGCTCCAGCTCCGGCTCCGGCTCCTGTTCCAGCTGCTGCTCCGGCTCCTGTTCCAGCTCCTGCTCCTGCTCCGGCTCTGGCTCCAGCTCCAGCTCCAGCTGCTGCTCCGGCTCCTGTTCCGGCTCCAGCTCCTGCTCCGGCTCCGGCTCCAGCTCCAGCTCCAGCTGCTGCTCCGGCTCCTGTTCCAGCTCCAGCTCCTGCTCCGGCTCCTGTTCCGGCTCCTGTTCCAGCTCCTGCTCCGGCTCCTGTTCCGGCCCCCCGCATCCTGCCTGCCCCGGTTCCGGCCCCCCGCATCCTGCCTGCTCCTGTTCCGGCCCCCCGCATCCTGCCTGCTCCTGTTCCGGCCCCCCGCATCCTTCCTGCTCCTGTTCCGGCCCCCCGCATCCTTCCTGCTCCTGTTCCGGCCCCCCGCATCCTGCCTGCTCCTGTTCCGGCCCCCCGCATCCTGCCTGCTCCTGTTCCGGCCCCCCGCATCCTGCCTGCTCCTGTTCCGGCCTCCTGTCTGCTCCTGTTCCGGCCCCCCGCCTCCTGTCTGCCCCTGTTCCGGCCCCCCGCCTCCTGTCTGCCCCTGTTCCGGCCCCCCGCCTCCTGTCTGCCCCTGTTCCGGCCTCCTGTCTGCCCCTGTTCCGGCCCCCCGCCTCCTGTCAGCCCCGACTCTTGTTCCTGAGGCGGCCCCGCAGCCAGTCTCTGTTCTGGAGGTGGTCTCTGTTCCCCTTCCTGAGGCGATCCTGGATGGATCTGCCGCAGTCCCAGACCGACCCCCTGACCAGCCTGCCGCAGTCCCAGACCGACCCCCTGACCAGCCTGCCAAGCCCCCAGACCGACCCCCGGGCCAGCCTGCCAAGCCCCCAGACCGACCCCCGGACCAGCCTGCCAAGCCCCCAGACCGACCCCCGGATCCGCCTGCCAAGTCCCCAGACCGACCCCCGGAAGACCTGCCTCGCTGGTCTGCCCGGCACCGAGGACGGCCCCCGGAGCTTTGGCCATGTGTTGGCCGGGGCCCTCCTCCGGACCCCCTCCGCCCACCCTGGGTGGGGGGGTTTTGGGACATCTGGAATCTGTCCCTTGAGGGGGGGGTTCTGTAATGATCACAGTTCATGGTTTTTTTGCTGTGTTACTGACTCCTGTCATCTGGATCCTGCCACCCTCATCAGCCTCATTCCCTTCACCTGTGCTTCCCTGGCCCAGCTCCACACCTGGTTTCCCTCATCAGTTTCCCCTTCATAAACCGGCCCATTCCCTCATACCTGTTGCCAGATTGTCGTGTGCTTTTGCCCCGCTTTTCAGCCTTCCTGATTTCTGTCCTGTTCCTGCCTGCCTGTAACCCTGCATGACTCCCAGTTTTTGATTTTTGCCTGTCCCCTTGGACTTGTTTGCCTGATCTGCCTGTCTGCCCGGTTTTGACCCCTGCCTGCCTTGGACCCGAATAAAGCCTCTTGGACTCTGATTCTGCCTGGTGTTGTGCATGTGGGTTCTCTGTCCTGTCTGAGCCGTGACAATAAATGTGATATGAGGTGTGATGATTGACAGAGTTCATAGTCTTGATTAAGTGTGTCTTGATTAAGAAGTCTTATGACCTGGGAGAAGAGAATTATTTTACGTCTCTCAGTAAAAATGTTTCAGTTAATCAGACTGTTGTTTTTAACCCCGTCTGCATGAACCTCTGGGAGCTTCTGTGTCAACATTTATGCTATTGGAAGTTCAGTCAGAAAGACTTCTGGAGGAAGATACGTCGTCTTCAGTAGTTACACAAGCACCAAAGAACAACTTCTTCCAGGAACCAAACTGACTTTAATGTTGGAGACGACGGCTTCATTCCAGGAAATAAAAACACCTCACAGTTTGATTGATGAAGAAAACTAATGATCATTGATCATCACTGTGTCTCTGATCTGTGCAGCAGCAGCTGCCTCACCAGCTCTTGACCAGAAAGGTTTTTACACGCAGCAAACCGATGACGGAAAGGAAAGGTCTTAACGCAAAGTTCTTCTTTCTATGTTTACTTCAAAAACTGAAAAATCATACAAAATACAGAACCGAATCCTTAACGTTAATGAATAAAATAAAGTATACTGGTCAAAAGACTGTGTAGCTTAAAGGTCCAGTGACGTGTAAACTTTCACTGAGTTACCGTATATTTATTCTGCATACAGCAGCCAATAGAAATGCAATATTCTGCTTTGTGACTAGTCACTGGTTTGAAGAAGTATAAAAACAAAGTATTAAAAAAGGTATTAATCATCTTACACATAAATCACATTGAGGCAAAATGGCTACAACAGATCAAAAATAAATCCAATACAAATATTGTCATCTAACAATCATGCAGCATGATGAAAGTCTGCAGTGAAAACCTTCTACAACCAGAAACAAACAGGAAAGTTCCCGAAAACAAAGTTCAAACTTACAGTTTTTTCAAACAGTCCAAAGAGTTGAAGATGAAGATTCTGCAGTCTGAACAAAACCTACTGAGACGCAACTGAACTGATCCTGGAATGAATCAGAGCTGGAGGAGGAGTAGAATGACATATAGGAGGAGGAGAATGGAAAGGTAGGAGGAGAATGGACAGGTAGGAGGAGAATGGACAGGTAGGAGGAGGAGAATGGACAGGTAGGAGGAGAATGGAGAGGTAGGAGGAGAAAGAGTCTCATAGATAATCTGGCTGAACTTAAAAAATGAAGGGGACAATTTATATTGAAGATTGTTAATGAATTTCAACTAAATTATTGAGTAAATGATCTGAGATTTTTTTAGGTTTATTAATTTATTTTGGTTCATCATTGTTCAGATTAAGTCCCATTATTTTCCGGCTCCTGTGTGTTTCTGCCAACAATGTCCATCCAGCTGTTGGGACATAGTGTGTGTGATGTCATCAGTGATGTCATCAGTGATGTCATCAGTGATGTCATCAGAAATGCCACTTGTACAGTGATTGATCAGTGATTGATCAGGGCGTGACAGCTGCTTCCATCATGAACACATCCCTTACTTGTGATTCTTGAATATTTCTGAGTTGTTGACTGCAGTAAAGAATCAGGGGTGAGGGTTGGATCCCACAGATCCACCAGAAAGCTTAGGTGTGGTACGATGGCCACCAATGATGACGATCAAAACTCAGCCATGAAGGGTTTACTGTATATATCGCTACGACTGAGTATCATTACTACAGAAACTTGGACATATTGTTACTGTAATGTGAGGAAGCTCAGAGGTTGATCTGCAGAGACAAGGGTTCAATGTGCAAAGATAAAGAGATATAAACATGCTGTATCCAGTGCAAACAAGTAATAAATGTGATATGAGGTGTGATGATTGACAGAGTTCAGAGTCTTGATTAAGTGTGTCTTGATTAAGAAGTTCTTATGACCTGGAGAAGAGAATTATTTCACGTCTCTCACTAAAAATGTTTCAGTTAATCAGCATGTTGTTTTTAACCCCGTCTGCATGAACCTCTGGGAGCTTCTGTGTCAACATTGATGCTATTGGAAGTTCAGTCAGAAAGACTTCTGGAGGAAGATACGTCGTCTTCAGTAGTTACACAAGCACCAAAGAACAACTTCTTCCAGGAACCAAACTGACTTTAATGTTGGAGACGACGGCTTCATTCCAGGAAATAAAAACACCTCACAGTTTGATTGATGAAGAAAACTAATGATCATTGATCATCACTGTGTCTCTGATCTGTGCAGCAGCAGCTGCCTCACCAGCTCTTGACCAGAAAGGTTTTTACACGCAGCAAACCGATGACGGAAAGGAAAGGTCTTAACGCAAAGTTCTTCTTTCTATGTTTACTTCAAAAACTGAAAAATCATACAAAATACAGAACCGAATCCTTAACGTTAATGAATAAAATAAAGTATACTGGTCAAAAGACTGTGTAGCTTAAAGGTCCAGTGACGTGTAAACTTTCACTGAGTTACCGTATATTTATTCTGCATACAGCAGCCAATAGAAATGCAATATTCTGCTTTGTGACTAGTCACTGGTTTGAAGAAGTATAAAAACAAAGTATTAAAAAAGGTATTAATCATCTTACACATAAATCACATTGAGGCAAAATGGCTACAACAGATCAAAAATAAATCCAATACAAATATTGTCATCTAACAATCATGCAGCATGATGAAAGTCTGCAGTGAAAACCTTCTACAACCAGAAACAAACAGGAAAGTTCCCGAAAACAAAGTTCAAACTTACAGTTTTTTCAAACAGTCCAAAGAGTTGAAGATGAAGATTCTGCAGTCTGAACAAAACCTACTGAGACGCAACTGAACTGATCCTGGAATGAATCAGAGCTGGAGGAGGAGTAGAATGACATATAGGAGGAGGAGAATGGAAAGGTAGGAGGAGAATGGACAGGTAGGAGGAGAATGGACAGGTAGGAGGAGGAGAATGGACAGGTAGGAGGAGAATGGAGAGGTAGGAGGAGAAAGAGTCTCATAGATAATCTGGCTGAACTTAAAAAATGAAGGGGACAATTTATATTGAAGATTGTTAATGAATTTCAACTAAATTATTGAGTAAATGATCTGAGATTTTTTTAGGTTTATTAATTTATTTTGGTTCATCATTGTTCAGATTAAGTCCCATTATTTTCCGGCTCCTGTGTGTTTCTGCCAACAATGTCCATCCAGCTGTTGGGACATAGTGTGTGTGATGTCATCAGTGATGTCATCAGTGATGTCATCAGTGATGTCATCAGAAATGCCACTTGTACAGTGATTGATCAGTGATTGATCAGGGCGTGACAGCTGCTTCCATCATGAACACATCCCTTACTTGTGATTCTTGAATATTTCTGAGTTGTTGACTGCAGTAAAGAATCAGGGGTGAGGGTTGGATCCCACAGATCCACCAGAAAGCTTAGGTGTGGTACGATGGCCACCAATGATGACGATCAAAACTCAGCCATGAAGGGTTTACTGTATATATCGCTACGACTGAGTATCATTACTACAGAAACTTGGACATATTGTTACTGTAATGTGAGGAAGCTCAGAGGTTGATCTGCAGAGACAAGGGTTCAATGTGCAAAGATAAAGAGATATAAACATGCTGTATCCAGTGCAAACAAGTAATAAATGTGATATGAGGTGTGATGATTGACAGAGTTCAGAGACTTGATTAAGTGTGTCTTGATTAAGAAGTTCTTATGACCTGGAGAAGAGAATTATTTCACGTCTCTCACTAAAAATGTTTCAGTTAATCAGCATGTTGTTTTTAACCCCGTCTGCATGAACCTCTGGGAGCTTCTGTGTCAACATTGATGCTATTGGAAGTTCAGTCAGGAACACTTCTGGATGAAGGTACGCCGTCTTCAGTAGTTACACAAGCACCAAAGAACAACTTCTTCCAGGAACCAAACTGACTTTAATGCTGGAGACGACGGCTTCATTCCAGGAAATAAAAACACCTCACAGTTTGATTGATGAAGAAAACTAATGATCATTGATCATCACTGTCTCTGATCTGTGCAGCAGCAGCTGCCTCACCAGCTCTGGACCAGAAAGGTTTTTACACGCAGCAAACTGATGACGGAAAGGAAAGGTCTTAACGCAAAGTTCTTCTTTTCTATGTTTACTTCAAAAACTGAAAAATCATACAAAATACAGAACCAAATCCTTAACGTTTATGACTAAAATAAAGTATGCTAGTCAAAAGACTGTGTAGCTCAAAGGTCCAGAGACGTGTAAACTTTCACTGAGTTACCGTATATTTATTCTACATACAGCAGCCAATAGAAATGCAATATTCTGTTTTGTGACTAGTCACTAGTTTGAAGAAATATAAAACCAAAGTCTTACAAAAGGTATTAATCATCTTAAATATAAATCACATTGATGCAAAATGGCTAAAACAGATCAAAAATAAATCCAATAAAAATATCGTCATCTAACAATCATGCAGCATGATCGTCAATAAGTCAATCAAGCCAGTTATGTGACTATTTGTATAGAAATGATCTGTTTGAAGTCTTTCAGTCAGGGTTCAGAATGCATCATAGCACAGAATCAGCACTGGTTCGAGTCACGAAAGACCTCCTTATGGCCTCAGATAAGGGATTAGTGTCCATACTGGTTCTACTGGACCTCAGATAAGGGATTAGTGTCCATACTGGTTCTACTGGACCTCATACTGGTTCTACTGGACCTCAGATAAGGGATGAGTGTCCATACTGGTTCTACTGGACCTCAGATAAGGGATTAGTGTCCATACTGGTTCTACTGGACCTCAGATAAGGGATTAGTGTCCATACTGGTTCTACTGGACCTCAGATAAGAGATTAGTGTCCATACTGGTTCTACTGGACCTCAGATAAGGGATTAGTGTCCATACTGGTTCTACTGGACCTGAGATAAGGGATTAGTGTCCATACTGGTTCTACTGGACCTCAGATAAGGGATTAGTGTCCATACTGGTTCTACTGGACCTCAGATAAGGGATTAGTATCCATACTGGTTCTACTGGACCTCAGATAAGGGATTAGTGTCCATATTGGTTCTACTGGACCTCAGATAAGGGATTAGTGTCCATATTGGTTCTACTGGACCTCAGATAAGGGATTAGTATCCATACTGGTTCTACTGGACCTCAGATAAGGGATTAGTGTCCATACTGGTTCTACTGGACCTCAGATAAGGGATTAGTGTCCATACTGGTTCTACTGGACCTCAGTGCTGCTTTTGACACTGTAGATCAGCATTTTACTGCACAGGTTAGAGCATGTTGTTGGGATTAAAGGGACAGCTCTATGTTGGTTTAAATCATATCTATCTGACAGGTTCCAGTTTGTTCATGTACATGAGGTTTCTTCAGAACAGTCAAGGGTCTGTTATGGTGTTCCGCAGGGTTCAGTGCTAGGGCCAATCTTGTTCAGTTTATACATGCAGCCATTGGGAAGTATAATCCAGAATCACGGCATACACTTTCATTGTTATGCTGATGGTACGCAGCTCTACTTGTCTATGAAGCCGGATGAAACAGAACCGTTAGTTAAACTTCAGGCATGTCTTAGGGACATCAAGGACTGGATGTCCAGAAATTTCTTGCTTCTAAATTCAGATAAAACAGAGGTTATCATTCTTGGTCCAGAGCATTTTAGGAAGGGATTAGATGGTTTTGCGATGGCTTCCAGTGCAACTGTGAGAAACCTTGGTGTTGTTTTCCATCAGGATTTGTCGTTTAAACCATATGTCAATCAGGTTTGTTAAATAGCATTTTTCCATCTCCGTAATATTGCAATAATTAGGAAAATCCTCTCGCAGAGTGATGCAGAAAAACTAGTTCATGCGTTTGTATCTTCTAGGCTGGATTACTGTAATGTGTTGTTAGCAGGATGTCCAAGTAATTTGCTGAATAGGCTCCAGCTGATCCAGAATGCAGCAGCACGAGTGCTGACAGGAATTAGCAGGAGAGACCACGTCTCTCCAGTGTTAGCGTCGCTCCATTGGCTACCTGTAAAATTCTTAATCCAATTTAAAATTGTATTACTTGCATATGAAGCCCAAAACGGCTGAGCTCCGCACTATTTACAAGATTTGATAGTGCCTTATGTTCCTGGCAGAGCTCTCCGCTCTCAGAGTGCAGGTTTACTCGTAGTTCCTAGAGTATCTAAATGTAGATTTGGAGGGCGGGCGTTCTGCTATCAGGCACCATTACTATGGAACCAACTTCCAATCTGGGTTAAGGAGGCTGACACCACCTCCACCTTTAAAACTAAATTAAAACCTTTCTGTTTAGTAAAGCCTATAGTTAGTGTTTAGTAAACCTCTAGCTGGTGTTGGTAAATCTCTAGGTAGTGTAAACTCTAGTGTGTTAGAGTCAGTAGTCATAGTTGCAGCTATAGAACAAGACTATAATAGTTAGTCTCAAATATAGCTTGGTGGTAGATATGCTGCTATAGGCCTATGCTGCAGGGGGCACCGACATGATCCGCTGGGCGGTGCCTCTCACCCTTCTTCTCCTCTCCTCTTCCCTTCCTCTCTTCTCCATTACCATTTTTATCTATTATAAATATCTCATAGCTATCATTTTTGTCCATCGTTCCTGTAGTTTCTTGTGCAGGCCCCCCTTTTTTCTCTTTTGTGCATGTTTGCAGGCTGGAGCCTCGGGAGCCTGTGATGGACTGGTGACCTGTCCAGGGTGTAACCCCTGCCTCTCACCTAAAATGAGCTGGGATAGGCTCCAGCAGACCCCCGTGACCCCGCAAGGGATAAAGCGGGCATAGATAATGGATGGATGGAGCCTCGGGAGCTGCGTTCTGGCCTGCAGTCCCGGCCCCCCCCCCCCATCCCAGGTCATCCCATTGCTGCTTCCACCTGCCTACGTCTGCTGTTGCTGCTTCCGCCTGCCTGTGCCCCCCCCCCCCCCCCCCCCCCCCCCCCGCTGGTCATCCCACTGCTGCTTCCACCTGCCTGCTGTGTGCTGCTGACGTCCCCGACTCCCCCAGTCTGGCCTTCGGCAGGAGGGTCCCCCCTTATGAGCCTGGTCCTGGTCCAGGTTTCTTCCCTCCTAAAGGGGAGTTTTTCTTGCCACTGTTTGGCTTAAGGTTTTTCTCCCACTAGGGGAGTTTTTACCTGCCATTGTTTATGTAATAATTGCTAGGGGGTTTATGTTCATGCTTATGTTTATGTTTCATTTTCTGGATCTCTGGAAAGCATCTAGAGACAACATCTGTTGTATTAGACGCTATATAAATAAAATTGAAATTGAAATTGAAATTGAAATAAGAACTTTCAATTGTTCCTGAATCTGCATCATGTGAGGCAGGAAGGACGTCAGGATCTGGCCGTCTGAGAACTTTAACTTGTTCCTGGAGTTTCAATTTTTGAATCTCCGACTTCCAGGTTTTAAATGCCAGGTTGACACACTTAGTATTTGTTAAAAATTGCCTCATACTGATGCACCTTTCACTTTTTTTTAATTGTATATATGTTAATAAGTGCTACATTTGTTTATTTACTGTCAAATTCCATGTCTGGCAGGTTAAAACATGGCCGTTAAAGCATGTACACATTTATATATATATATATATATATATATATATATATATATATATATATATATATATATATATATATGTATATATAAAAAAAACATATATATATACATCAGGTATATATATATATGATATATACCATATATATATATATAAGTCTACACTTCTTCCTACTCCTTTTTGCACATGTAAATTAAGATATCAAGTGTTAAAGTATAAAATTCTTTGTCTTGTTGTTTTGATTTCTTATCTTCTCTTGAATTGTTGTTTTTTACATATACAAAATAAATCAAATCAATCAAATATATATCAGAAGAAATGCCCAGATTTGTCCTACAAAATAAAGTTTTAACCTTATATTTTCACTCCTCTCTCCTCCTAAATTACTTTCCCTTGTTGCCATCTGAAGTTTGCATATGAGTCTGCTTGATGAATCCTCCATAAAATGGGCGGAACCATCTGTCATGGTTTTGGTGTTTAGTTCCTGTTTTATTTTGAAAGTCTGTGTCCTTGTGTTTCAGTTCTGTCTTGACTTCCCTTGTTCCATCTGCCCTGATTGTCGTCACCTGTGTCTCGTCAGGCCTTCTGTGTATATCTGGGCTGGTCTTTCCCTTCATCCCTGCTGGTCTGTACTGTTCCTTCCTCCATGTTTCAGGTCTGGGTTTTGGATTTTGTCATGTTCTGGCTTTTGCAATCCTGCTCAGCAGTGCTTTTTGTTGAAGTTAGAGATAAACATGTATTTTTGGGAGTCCTACCTCCTGGTCTCATTTGCATCTGGACCCAGGAGCTTTCAGGCTCAGTACAGTGAGTGACGGTGGCGGCGGTAAGCATTACAGTCATTCCTGTTAGTTTACCCATCTTTCTAAAGATTCACACAGTTGAGCAGAGTTCGTTTTTGCCCCAGCAAGGTCTGGTGTACAAATGTTTAATTAAAATGATAAACGCAAATGTGCCTGGGCTGTTTCAGGGGTTTCCATGAGAATCTACTTCGATCAGGTTGGGGGAGCCCGTCCTAAAGACAAGATTACTGCAGATGTTTGTGCTGCACTTGAAGATGTGGTTCTGGGGACTGATGGAAGAGAATATACAGGTAGTGCATCAAAGTTCCACATTCCCTTGAATGAGTTTAAATGTTTGCATTTTTTAGGCTGTCCATCTGCATTTTTCTGGCAAAAAAGGTTACGTTTAACAATAAAGGACTTCCTCAATGTTAACGTGAACAAATTAATACATTTATTTGTATGTTTTGCACGCCAAGATATGGTAGTTTTCTTTTCAACATGTGAATTGGCAGTAGTTTTGCTGACTGTAGGTGATGGTGTGTGATGTGATGCTGTCTTTGAGTTTTGCGATGCCTTAACTTGCCATGAGAAGCCTAATAAATAAAATGTTTTAAATACTGTAGCTTAATTGTAGATATTGTAGGTGCAGCTTGCATGGGTAAAATTATCTGATTAAAAATTGCATTGGGTTTATCATTTCAAATGCATGTATTTTACTCATTTCATTTAAATTTGAACTGGTGCGTAGACCTGTATTTAAGCATTTCAAACACGCTGGAATAATTCATATTAAATCAGACTGG
This sequence comes from Cololabis saira, assembly GCF_033807715.1. NCBI lineage: Eukaryota > Metazoa > Chordata > Actinopteri > Beloniformes > Belonidae > Cololabis > Cololabis saira. Next base: position 46,357,963 of record NC_084601.1, read on the forward strand.
TTCTTAAACATTTGAAACAAATTGGGTGTAATGACAAATGTCATTTTGTACTTAAAACGTTTATTGGTATTACATAAAGCTCATGTTTCATTTACATTCAAATGATAAATATGTACCACATTGAGTTTATTAGCCTGTTTATGATGAACCTATGTAATCCAAATGGAAGGAAATTTTATATGCACTTGAAATGCATAAATCCAATAAATTAGTCCTACATATTTCTGAGTGTAGGTTATTCTGTTTGCACAACCCCTTTGCTCCCTTTAATCAATGTTCAATCCTCTCTCCTCCAGAGCTGGTGATGGAGGACTTTAAGAAGTTCCAACTTGGATCCAGGAAGGGAACAATAGACGGTCAGCATGGACAGCAGCAGCTCTGAACAATATTTAGCTTCACATGATGGCCGCAGTTGCTCCAGTAAGCCGGAGAACAAACTTCTCTTCCTGGCCAGTGTGGACGTAAGTGTCCTGGAGAGATCAGAATATTGCTGCTTACATGTTAACAGCTACTAACCATCTCCTGTTTATAGGTATCAGAATATTGATCCTTACATGTTCAAAGCTACTAACCATCTCCTGTTTATAGGTATCAGAATATTGCTGCTTACATGTTCAAAGCTACTAACCATCTCCTGTTTATAGGTATCAGAATATTGATCCTCACATGTTCACAGCTACTAACCGTATCCTGTTTATAGGTATCAGAATATTGATCCTTACATGTTCACAGCTACTAACCATCTCCTGTTTATAGGTATCCGGGACATCTAGTCTGATGGCTTTGCAGCTACCAGCATAAAAACCTGCTGATCAACGTTACTCTTTTTTTCGAGATGTGGGTTGTGAGGCAGCTGTCAGTCTGCTCATCACCTCTCTGCTCCGCTCTACCTGTTAGCCACGCCCCCTCGGACAGACCACGCCCCCTCATCAGACCAACCTCCCACACCAGTGACAGCAGCAAAGAGTCCGGCGCAGAAGGACGGTTAGTCTCGGAGGGGTCTGGAGACAAATTTCAGGAAACATCGAAAATGCAACAAGGAATCATTTATTTAGAATGGATAAATAGACAGAGCCCCCGTGGTGCGCATGCAACCGGAGTGTGTGAGCAGCCGGTGGAGATGCTGCTGGATGTCGGAGGCTCCGTGTTGCTGGACGACAGACAAGCATCTTTCCGGGTGTCTAGAGTGTGAAATAAAGCCAGAGAAGATCCACATTAGCTGTTGGTAGGTGTACAGGTGTGAAATAAAGCCAGAGAAGATCCACATTAGCTGTTGGTAGATGTACAGGTGTGAAATAAAGCCAGAGAAGATCCACATTACCTGTTGGCAGATGTAGAGGTCACTCAGACACCCAGCACATCCCGCTGCACGTAGATCCTGCAGGTCCAGCCTGGACCCACTCGGATCCACCGTGGACTCGGACTCCCGGTCCTGCTGGATGTCCAGCCTCCACCAGAGACCCAGGACGAGCCTCCTCGCACCGGACCAGGTACCACCAGAGACCCAGGACAAGCCTCCTCTCACCGGACCAGAGACCCAGGACGAGCCTCCTCTCACCGGACCAGGTACCAGCAGAGACCCAGGACGAGCCTCCTCTCACCGGACCAGGTACCAGCACTAGACCCTCCAGCCTGGAGGGACTTGGGATTTCTCATCATCACCTCCAGACTCGCTCAAAAAGTAATGTCCACTTTATTTGAGATGGTTGTCGACAATTTCCACACAAATTGTTCAGTAAGTTAAAATCAAAATACCTTAGTTCTCTGAAAAATGCACTTTATTTCCAATAGAAAACCACTTGTGTTGAAATACGTTTTTTGGAGGACACAGACGTTTTGGTGAGTGCAAACACTTTTTTTTTGTTCACGTTTAATGTTATTTATTTTGTTCATATCAAATCCATAATAACGAACTTAAATGACAAATGTACTGAAAATGGAACAAACAAATCTTGCCCTTCTGCAGTGTAAGTAAATCTGGCGCAGCAGTGTGGTTGCACTCAGAGGTGCAACCACACTGGTCACAGTGGTCACAGAAAGCCGTGATACGTCACATTTTGGCATGAAGGTTTTTTCACAAAGTACAGTCTTGTTAAAGCTTGCTTATTCTTTAGTCATTTAATAAAACCTTTTGGGAAGATCATTTTAAAGACCCTTTTATTAAGGTTTGACCAGATATGTTTTAATTGCTGACGCAGGTTTGATTGCTAAAATGCGCAGGCTAATAGCCCATTTTGTACACAACTGAGGTGATGCAATACGTAGTAGTGCTTCAGTGTGTTTCTAACTTCTCTCCAGTCCTGGTGTGATGAATGCTGCATAATGAAAGGTATTTATTGACTAAGTTGGACATCACTGAAGTGTGAAATGCACCGCCCGCCACTGGGTGTTTTTACTTTGAAAGGTACAGTTAAGAATACCAACAACCTTAACATGCATTAATTTCCATTCACTTGTTATGTTTTGTGTGGACCCCAGGAGGAATCGGTGAGGTATGTCAGTACCAGCTAATGGTGAACCTGATAACTATTATTAAATCTGTGGCTGCATGACTGAGAAGAGGGCTCACTCCCGTCATTATATTTTAAATGCATCCGGCACTGGTGGTGCTGATGCAGGAGTGAGACCTCTTCACATGAATCCACCAATCATTACCTGGAAACTCATCCTAACATCTGATTGGTACACTGCACCTGTCTCCGTTCCCCATCCTAGCATCACTCTGAACTCCTGGTCGAGGTGAGCAGACCCACTTTATTATGTTAAGTTTATTTCTTGTTTTATCCAACTGTCATCTGAAAATGGTTTGGTATAACCGTACCGTTGGTTTCTGAGGTTTCATCAACTTTTGGTAATTTTAATCGGCAAAATTAAACAAACTAATCAATGTTTTAATCCACCACTTGAAACAGTCTTACTTAAGATTTTAGTTTTTCATGATTTTCCCTCTTATCCATCGCTGCTGCTCCTGTCATCACTACTGTTGTACTGCTGATGTCGTCAGTACTGCTGGCGTCATCACCTGGGCCTCATGTACAAAGAGTGCGTGGATTTTAACGTGAAGCCATGCGTGGAATTCTGGCGTACGCAAAAAGAAATTCAGATGTTCAAAACTGTGCGTTCGCCCAAATCCATGTACGTTTCTTTAAATATCACAATCAACCTGGAATCAAGCCACCTGCGGGAGCACAACACTCTTTCCTCAAGCTGTAAAAGAAACTGGTAACATGCTGGAGTTGTGTTGGCTGCATTGCATTATGGGTATCGTAGTTCTTTGCTTTGTGTTGCGTTCCATGAAGAGTTGTGGGTTTTTACGGTGCATCATTACACACCGGTCCAGGTCTCCATCACCGGGAAGAAAGACCCGTTTAGGTCTCGGCCTCCGTCACCAGGAGGAGAGACTCGTTTAGGCCTCCGTCACCGGGAGGAGAGACCGCTCCGGGTCTCGGCCTCTGTCACCGGGTGGAGAGACCGCTCCGGGTCTCGGCCTCTGTCACCGGGAGGAGAGACTCGTTTGGGTCTCGGCCTCCGTCACCGGGAGGAGAGACCGGTCCGGGTCTCGGCCTCCGTCACCGGGAGGAGAGACCGCTCCGGGTCCTGGCGTCCGTCACCGGGAGGAGAGATGTACAGGTCACTCAGACACCCAGCACATCCCGCTGCACGTAGATCCTGCAGGTCCAGCCTGGACCCACTCGGTTCCACCGTGGACTCGGACTCCCGGTCCTGCTGGATCCAGCCTCCACCAGAGACCCAGGACGAGCCTCCTCGCACCGGACCAGGTACCAGCAGAGACCCAGGACCAGCCTCCTCTCACCGGACCAGAGACCCAGGACGAGCCTCCTCTCACCGGTACCAGCAGAGTCCCAGGACCAGGTACCAGCAGAGACCCAGGACTTCTCTCCAGTCCTGGTGTGATGAATGCTGCATAATGAAAGGTATTTATTGACTAAGTTGGACATCACTGAAGTGTGAAATGCACAGCCCGCCACTGGGTGTTTTTACTTTGAAAGTTACAGTTAAGAATACCAACAACCTTAACATGCATTTATTTCCATTCACTTGTTATGTTTTGTGTGGACCCCAGGAGGAATCGGTGAGGTATGTTAGTACCAGATAATGGTGAACCTGATAACTATTATTAAATCTGTGGCTGCACTCAAAGGAAGTGGCTGCATGACTGAGAAGAGGGCTCACTCGCGTCATTTTATTTTAAATGCATCCGGCACTGGTGGTGCTGATGCAGGAGTGAGACCTCTTCACATGAATCCACCAATCATTACCTGGAAACTCATCCTAACATCTGATTGGTCCACTGCACCTGTCTCCGTTCCCCATCCTAGCATCACTCTGAACTCCTGGTCGAGGTGAGCAGACCCACTTTATTATGTTAAGTTTATTTCTTGTTTTATCCAACTGTCATCTGAAAATGGTTTGGTATAACCGTACCGTTGGTTTCTGAGGTTTCATCAACTTTTGGTAATTTTAATCGGCAAAATTAAACAAACTAGTCAATGTTTTAATCCACCACTTGAAACAGCCTTACTTAAGATTTTAGTTTTTCATGATTTTCCCTCTTATCCATCCCTGCTGCTCCTGTCATCAGTACTGCTGATGTCGTCAGTACTGCTGGCGTCATCACCTGGGCCTCATGTACAAAGAGTGCGTGGATTTTAACGTGAAGCCATGCGTGGAATTCTGGCGTACGCAAAAAGAAATTCAGATGTTCAAAACTGTGCGTTCGCCCAAATCCATGTACGTTTCTTTAAATATCACAATCAACCTGGAATCAAGCCACCTGCGGGAGCACAACACTCTTTCCTCAAGCTGTAAAAGAAACTGGTAACATGCTGGAGTTGTGTTGGCTGCATTGCATTATGGGTATCGTAGTTCTTGTCTTTGTGTTGCGTTCCATGAAGAGTTGTGGGTTTTTACGGTGCATCATTACACACCGGTCCAGGTCTCCATCACCGGGAAGAAAGACCCGTTTAGGTCTCGGCCTCCGTCACCGGGAGGAGACACTCGTTTAGGCCTCCGTCACGGGGAGGAGAGACTGCTCCGGGTCTCAGCCTCCGTCACCGGGAGGAGAGACCGGTGCAGAGAGACCCGTTTAGCTCTCGGCCTCCGTCACTGGGAGGAGAGACCCGTTTAGCTCTCGGCCTCCGTCACCGGGAGGAGAGACCCGTTTAGCTCTCGGCCTCCGTCACTGGGAGGAGAGACTCGTTTAGCTCTCGGCCTCCGTCACTGGGAGGAGAGACCGGTCCAGGTCTCGGCCTCCGTCACCGGCAGGAGAGACCCGTTTAGCTCTCGGCCTCCGTCACCGGGAGGAGAGACCCGTTTAGCTCTCGGCCTCCGTCACCGGGAGGAGTGACCGGTCCAGGTCTCGGCCTCCGTCACCGGGAGGAGAGACCGGTCCAGTTCTCGGCCTCCGTCACCGGGAGGAGAGACCGGTCCAGTTCTCGGCCTCCGTCACCGGGAGAAGAGACCGCTCCGGGTCCTGGCCTCCGTCACCGGGAGGAGAGACCGCTCCCGGTCTCGGCCTCCGTCACCAGGAAGAGAGACTCGTTTAGGCCTCCGTCACCGGGAGGAGAGACCCGTTTAGCTCTCGGCCTCCGTCACCGGGAGGAGAGACCGGTCTCGGCCTCCGTCACCGGGAGGAAAGACCGGAAGAAAACTGCTCATCATGACAAAGAACTTGGAAAAACAAGAAAAACAAAATTAAACATCAGTCGTCAGCTGGAGACACTCCTGTCAGAAGTTGAGGCTGGAAAAATAATTTATTTGGCACCTTTTCTTCTGATTTAAGCTGTAAAAGAACTGACGTGCTGGAGTTGTGTTGGCTGCAATGCATTATGGGTGTCGTAGTTCGTTGCTTTGTGTTGCGTTCCATGAAGAGTTGTGGGTTTACGTTTGCACGGTGCATCATTACACACCGGTACGGGTCCCGGCTTCCTTCACCGGGTGGAAAGACCCGTTTAGGTCTCGGCCTCCGTCACCGGGAGGAGAGACCGCTCCGGGTCCTGGCCTCCGTCACCGGGAGGAGAGACCGCTCCCGGTCTCGGCCTCCGTCACCAGGAAGAGACTCGTTTAGGCCTCCGTCACCGGGAGGAGAGACCCGTTTAGCTCTCGGCCTCCGTCACCGGGAGGAGAGACCGGTCTCGGCCTCCGTCACCGGGAGGAGAGACCGGTCTCGGCCTCCGTCACCGGGAGGAAAGACCGGAAGAAAACTGCTCATCATGACAAAGAACTTGGAAAAACAAGAAAAACAAAATTAAACATCAGTCGTCAGCTGGAGACACTCCTGTCAGAAGTTGAGGCTGGAAAAATAATTTATTTGGCACCTTTTCTTCTGATTTAAGCTGTAAAAGAACTGACGTGCTGGAGTTGTGTTGGCTGCAATGCATTATGGGTGTCGTAGTTCGTTGCTTTGTGTTGCGTTCCATGAAGAGTTGTGGGTTTACGTTTGCACGGTGCATCATTACACACCGGTACGGGTCCCGGCTTCCTTCACCGGGTGGAAACACCCGTTTAGGTCTCGGCCTCCGTCACCGGGAGGAGAGACCGCTCCGGGTCCTGGCCTCCGTCACCGGGAGGAGAGACCGCTCCGGGTCCTGGCCTCCGTCACCGGGAGGAGAGACCGCTCCGGGTCCTGGCCTCCGTCACCGGGAGGAGAGACCGCTCCGGGTCCTGGCCTCCGTCACCGGGAGGAGAGACCGCTCCGGGTCCTGGCCTCCGTCACCGGGAGGAGAGACCGCTCCGGGTCCTGGCCTCCGTCACCGGGAGGAGAGACCGCTCCGGGTCCTGGCCTCCGTCACCGGGAGGAGAGACCGCTCCGGGTCCTGGCCTCCGTCACCGGGAGGAGAGACCGCTCCGGGTCTCGGCCTCCGTCATTGGGAGGAGAGACCGCTCCGGGTCCTGGCCTCCGTCACCGGGAGGAGAGACCAGTCCAGGTCTCGGCCTCCATCACCGGGAGGAAAGACCGGAAGAAAACTGCTCATCATGACAAAGAACTTGGAAAAACTAAATTAAACATCAGTCGTCAGCTGGAGACACTCCTGTCAGAAGTTGATGCTGGAAAAATAATTTATTTGGCACCTTTTCTTCTGATTTAAGCTGTAAAAGAACTGACGTGCTGGAGTTGTGTTGGCTGCAATGCATTATGGGTGTCGTAGTTCGTTGCTTTGTGTTGCGTTCCATGAAGAGTTGTGGGTTTATGTTTGCACGGTGCATCATTACACACCGGTACGGGTCCCGGCCTCCTTCACCGGGTGGAAAGACCCGTTTAGGTCCCGGCCTCCGTCACCGGGAGGAGAGACCGCTCCGGGTCTCGGCCTCTGTCACCGGGAGGAGAGACCGGTGCAGGTCTCGGCCTCCGTCACCGGGAGGAGAGACCGGTCCGGGTCCTGGCCTCCGTCACCGGGAGGAGAGACCGCTCCGGGTCTCGGCCTCCGTCACCGGGAGGAGAGACCAGAAGAAAACTGCTCATCATGACAAGGAACTTGGAAAAACAAGTAAAACTAAATTAAACATCAGTTGTCAGCTGGAGACTCTCCTGTCAGAAGTTGAGGCTGGAAAAATAATTTATTTGGCACCTTTTCTTCTGATTTAAGCTGTAAAAGAACTGACATGCTGGACTTGTGTTGGCTGCATTGCATTATGGGTGTCGTAGTTCGTTTCTTTGTGTTGCGTTCCATGAAGAGTTGTGGGTTTACGTTTGCACGGTGCATCATTACACACCGGTCCGGGTCTCGGCCTCCTTCACCGGGTGGAAAGACCCGTTTAGCTCTCGGCCTCCGTCACCGGGAGGAGAGACCGGTCCGGGTCTCGGCCTCCGTCACCGGGAGGATTTTAAGGATCTGGGTTTTATCTAGAGTAGTCGTCCCATATGGTCATCATGGCGACTGAGATGTCCGACCTGTAGCAGCTCCAGCTGGATCCATCATGTTGGTTTGAACCGGAGCAGCTGGTCCAGTTCAGGGCAGAAATCCAGAAGGATCCTCTTGGTGACCTCAACCCGCTGATGATCCAGATCCTGGAACAGCAGGTCTATGTGGTCCCTCAAGACTCTTGATTGTGAGATTGCTGCAGTTCCACTCGTGTGTAACTTGTCTGGTAATGTTGGGACTGTCGTGTCCTTCACGTGTCGTGAACTTATTGACGACGTCACGTTTCCTCATATTCTGGACTTCACTGCATAACCAGTGGGCGTCGCCAACGGACAAAACCTCAGATATGTGCGAACTTCAGCCTTGGTGTGTGAACGACCGCAACTTTTCATGTTTAAGTCACTTTTTGAACATCCGACCGTGAGGGTAGAAAGTGGCGTACGCACGTTTTTAGTGCGCCGCCCTCTTTGTACATGAGGCCACTGGTGTAGAAAAGTGCAGACAATTGTACATAACTTACACTTCCTGTACACGTGGTTACATTCTCAAATGTGTGGCTATGTGTAAACAACAAAAACCTGAAACTACACAAAATGATGGCATTACTGCTGGAATGAAAATTAGTCGTTGTGTACGGATGTCACAAATTCACAACAAATTTAAATCGTCATGTAACTCAAATTATTTGTCACATCAAACTTATTCCAATATGTAACCTATAAAAGCACAACTTTTTATATTGGAGGATTTTGTCAAATTTGAATCACTACTGTCTTAGCAAAACATTTTTAGTAATTGTCTTTCCAAAATTAACTATTTTTATTTTGCCTCCTTTTACAGCGTGACACTGAGATTTTGGTTTTCAGAGTCTTTGCAGCAAACTTTGATCCACAGAGACCCAACCCTGAGGATTTATATTCATCTGTTCACCACATTGACAGGTAACATCACCTCACTGCCTTCATTCATTCTGTTACACTAACACACCACTGACAACTTTGATTCAGCAGAAAGGTAGGTCATATTTCTGTCTTTTCTTGGTCTTTTTCCCAGCAAGCTGGGAGCTGCCAGGATGCCTCGTAAGAGACGGCGTACTGAGGCTGCCAAGAGGAAGGTGGTGGATCTGTCCGTGGATGTTGACACTAAGCTGGTACCTACACGGTGAAATTCAGTGGAATGTATCAAGGTAGAAAAAATATCTGTAGAAATTACATTCAGTTTTAGATGGTTTGTCTTATTGTGTGTAACCTACTTGTCTTTTCATTCACCTGTGACAGACTCCTCCACCCAGACGCCCACCAGCCCACCTGTGCTGGAGGTCAAATCATGCTGAACAATGTTCACAAAAAGTTTCACATTTGCAGTGATGGTTTAATGTTTGACATTTATGTAACCGACCTGGCAGGTAAGTGCACACTGGATCAGAACCTTTTGATTCACAAGTAGGAGTAATGAGAAGGGAATGGACACCACAATGAGTAAAAGGAACACGCAGGTAAGTTTTAGAAAATCCACTGTTTTAAACACACAGAAAATAAACAGTTTGCGGCATTCAGTTTTGTTCTCTTAGCGTGTCCTTTAAACTGGGTGCACCCTAAATAAATTGTCTTCCCCCAAAAATAAAAATTCAACTTCAATGGTCCTTGGAAGTCCTTGGCCAATGTCCTACCACGCTGTAAGGATGGTAGATGAAGAAGGGAAAGGCCCCTCCTCAATCCAGACACTCACGTGGGTGGCTCGCCATCCCCCTCGTCAGGGAGAGAATAGACTCAAAATCCAGAATCCCAGGGAATCTAAAAAACCCAGCCTGTATAACATAAAAATACAGTGCTACGTTTCTCTATTTGCTTCACCAATTATTTGTAGAGTTCTTTGAATATTTTTTTTACGACCAAATTTGAACCTAGTTTGTCTTCTATCTATTAAATCTGCTATAAAAGTATTTATTAATTTGTAGATGATTGATTGTATACAACCTTTTTATATTTTTTTTTTTGCCTGGTTTTGGTATGATTGAAATGAGGCCTGAAGTACCGGTAAAAACTCTTCCTTAAATACCTTGCACCATTCTCCGGGATAGCGATTGCTCCATGGAGATTTATTATTTTTCAATGAATTTATTGCTTTGATAATCTCCTCCCTTGTAATATCTGCTTTCATAGGCCTTTTTCAAGGCATGCCTTGAAAAGGCCTATGATCTGTAAAGCGACCTTGGGTTCTTTGAAAGGCGCTATATAAATGCAAGTTATTATTATTCAGTCTTTCATTTTACGATATACCAATTGATGGTAAATATATTTGATTTAAAGGTGTGTGTGTGTAGGTAGAACTTCTGAAATATTTTCTCTATACCATCCGGTTCATGTATTATCTCATTGCTATGTGGATCCCTACTTTTCTGTATGGTACTTATTACTTGCTGTTTTCGTATACGTTTTGTTGCTCTGGGGCCAATTTTATAGTAATTTTGTTTCAAATGTTTCTGGTGTGCTGATTTGATCTGAAGGCAAGTGGAACGTGCTGGTTCTTTCTCTTCTTGGCCAAAGAAAATCTCAACTTTGATGGGAGTCTGGGGTTTGTAAGAGGCCTGACTGGCAAAGCTCGGGGCAGCAGCTTGGATACCACTTTGCGTATGGGGGGGGCTGAATTTCCACTGGATCTTCACTGATCTCAAGTGGGGTCTCTGTACGGTGTCTTTTATTCATCCAATAATATCTCATGTATCTTCATTTTAGTGTTCTTAATGTGTTCATATACTATTTGTTTGTCCTCTGGTATTGTTGCTCTAATTCTCGCAGTATTGCAGAGTGGTTCAGATATGCTTATGTTTTTAAATAGTGGGATCTTGGCTGTTACCTTGCCTCGAACAACAGCTGTCAAGGCGTCCCATACAATACATCGTACCATACAATATGCAGATAACTTCTCCTTGTTCTCATGTATTGCCCAATCTATTTTAATTCTTCCACAAAACCTTTGAGTATCCCCACATTTAGTCTCCAGATTATGTCTTTTTTTTTCCTGGCATTCAGGTGTATTTTTAAAAACTAGGTATTATGATCTGAAATATCCGCCCCTCCAATCTTACACTCGATCACTCTGTATCTATCCCCCATATATAAAGTCTATTCTAGAGTCACTTTGTGTTGCCATATACTGTGTAGTCCTTCTCAAGAGGGTGGAGACTCCTCCATGTCTATCATTCCCATTTCTTCTACGGATATCTTTACAAATTTTGATTTATTTTCCTTGGTATGATTGAAATGATGGATTCTGCCCACGTTGGTATCTGACTTTACTTTAAGAGGCCTGAAGTACCGGTAACAACTCTTTCTTAAACACCTTGTACCATTCCGCAGGATAGCCATTGATCCTTGGAGATTTATTATTTGTCAATTAATGTATTGCTTTGATCTCCTCCCTTGTAATTTCTGCTGTCAGTCTTTCATTTTACGATATACCAATTGATGGTAAATATAATTGATTTAAATAATGTGTGTGTGAGAGAATTTTCATAGAACTTCTGAAATATTTTCTCCATACCATCCGTTTCATGTATTATCTCATTGCTATGTGGATCCCTACTTTTCTGTATGGTACTTATTGTTTTCGTATACGTTTTGCTAAGGGTTTTGTTGCTCTGGGGCCAATTTTATAGTAATTTGGTTTCAAATGTTTCTGGTGTGCTGAGTTGATCTGAAGGCCAGTGGAACGTGCTGTTTCTTCTCTTGGCCAGAGAAAATCTCGACTTTGATGGCAGTCTGGGGTTTGTAAGAGGCCTGACTGGCAAAGCTCGAGGCAGCAGCTTGGATACCACTTTGTGTATGGGGGGGGCTGAATTTTCACAGGATCTTCACTGACCTCAAGTGGGGTCTCTGTATGGTGTCTTTTATTCATCCAATAATCTCATTAATTTTTGTGTCCTTAATTCTGTTCATATATTTGTTTGTCCTCCTTCCCTGTAACATTCCGCAGGATAGTCATCGCTCCCTGGAGATTTATTATCTTTCAATGAATTTATTGCTTGATGATCTCCTCTTGTAATTTCTGCTGTCAGTCTTTCATTTTGTGAAACGCCAATTGATGGTAAATCTAGTTGATTTAGAGAAGTTCTCACTACTTCCTCATTCGAAGCAAATGGTTGTGTGTGTGTATACATTTTCATAAAACTTCTGAAAAATGTTCTCTTAACCATCCGGTTCATGTATTATCTCATTGCTATGTGGATCCCTGATTTTCTGCATGGTACTTATTACTTGCTGTTTTCGTATGTTTTGTTGCTCTGGGGCCAATTTTATAGTAATTTTGTTTCAAATGTTTCTGGTGTGCTGAGTTGATCTGAAGGCAAGTAGAACGTGCTGGTTCTTTCTTCTCTTGGCCAGAGAAAATCTCTGATTTGGATGTCAGTCTGGGGTTTGTAAGAGGCCTGACTGGCAAAGCTCAGGGCAGCAGCTTGGATACCACTTTGTGTATGGGGGGGCTGAATTTCCACTGGATCGTCACTGATCTCAAGTGGGGTCTCTGTATGGTGTCTTTTATTCATCCAATAATATCTCGTTCATTTTTGTGTCCTTAATTCTGTTCATATACTATTTGTTGTCTGTTATTGTTGCTCTAATTCTCGCAGAGTTGTTCAGATATGCTTATGTTTTAAACACCGTGGTCTTGGCTATTACCTTTCCTCGAACAGCGTTCAAGGCGTCCCATACAATATGCAGATCAACTTCTCCATTGTTCTCTTTTCTATTGCCCGATCTTTTTCTTTTTTTTTTTTTTTTTTTTTTTTTTTTTTTTTTTATATTCTTCTACAAAACCTGAATGTCCTTTTTCCTGGCTTCAGATGTATTTTAAAAAACAAGGTATTATGATCTGATATATCCACCCCTCCAATCTTACACTGGATCACTCTGTATCTATCCCCCATATATAAAGTCTATTCTAGAGTCACTTTGTGTTGCCATATACTGTGTAGTCCTTCTCAAGAGGGTGGAGACTCCTCCATGTCTATCATTCCCATTTCTTCTACGGATATCTTTACAAATTTTGATTTATTTTCCTTGGTATGATTGAAATGATGGCTTCTGCCCACGTTGGTATCTGACTTTACTTTAAGAGGCCTGAAGTACCGGTAACAACTCTTAAACACCTTGTACCATTCCGCAGGATAACCATTGATCCCTGGAGATAATTATTTGTCAATGAATTTATTGCTTTGATAATCTCCTCCCTTGTAATTTCTGCTTTCAGTCTTTGATTTTGCGATACACCAATTGATGGTAAATCTAATTGATTTACAGATGTTCTCACTACTTAGTGTGTGTGTGTGTGTGTGTGTGTGTGTACATTTTCATAAACCTTCTGCAATATTTTCTCTACCATCCGTTTCACATGTTATCTCATTGCTATGTGGATCCCTAATTTTCTGTATGGTTCTTATTAATTGCTGTTTTCGTATACAGTTTAAGAGTTTTGTTGCTCTGGGGCCAATCTCATAGTAATTTTGTTTCTGGTGTGCTGAGTTGAACTGACGGCAAGTGGAACGTGCTGGTTCTTTCTCCTCTTGGTCAGAGAAAATCTTTGATGGCAGTCTAGGGTTTGTAAGAGGCCTGACTGGCAAAGCTCGGGGCAGCAGCTTGGATACCACTTTGTGTATGGGGGGGCTGAATTTCCACAGGATCATCACTGATCTATAGTGGGTTCTCTGCACGATTGTCTTTTATTCATCCAATAATATCTCATCTATCTTCATTTTTGTGTCCTTAATTTGTTCATATACTTGTTTGTCCTCTGGTATTGTTGCTCTAATTCTCGCAATATTGCAGAGTGGTTCAGATATGCTTATAGTTTTAAATAGTGGGATCTTGGCTATTACCTTTCCTCAAACAACTGCTTTCAAGGCGTCCCATACAATATGCAGATCAACTTCTCCATTATTTTGTATTGCCTGATCTCTTTTTAATTCTTCTACAAAACCTTTACTTAGTCTCCCAAATTTCTGTCTTTTTCCTGGCTTCAGATGTATTTTAAAAAACAAGGTCTTATGATCTGATATATCCGCCCCTCCAATCTCACACTGGATAACTGTATCTATCCCCCATATTTAAAAAGTCTATTCTAGAGTAACTTTGTTGCCGTATACTGTGTAGTCCTTCTCAAGAGGGTGGAGACTTCCCATATGTCTATCATTCCCATTTCTTCTAAGGATATCTTTACAAATTCTGATGTTTTTATTTTCCTTGGTATGATTTGAAATAATGGCTTCTGCCCACGTTGGTGGTATCTGATTTTTCTTTAAGAGGCCTGAAGTACCGGTAACAACTCTTTAAACACATTGTACCATTGTGCAGGATAGCCATTGCTCCCTGGAGATTTATTATTTTGCAATGAATTTATTGCTTTGATAATCTCTCTGTAAGTCTTTCATTTTGCGATACACCAATTGATGGTAAATCTAATTGATTTAAAGAAGCTCTCACTACTTATTTGCTGTGTGTGTGTGTGTGTGTGTGTGTGAATTTTCCTAAAACTTCTAAAATATTTTCTCTACCATCCGGTTCATGTATTATTTCATTGCTATGTGGATCCCTAATTTTCTGCATGATTCTTATTACTTGCTGTTTTCGTATACGGTTTGCTAAGAGTTTTGTTGTTTTGAGTTTATCTGAAGGCAAGTGGAATGTGCTGGTTCTTTCTTCTCTTGGCCAGAGAAAATCTCGACTTTGATGGCAGTCTGGGGTTTGTAAGAGGCCTGACTGGCAAAGCTCGGGGCAGCAGCTTGGATACCACTTTGTGTATGGGGGGGGCTGAATTTCCACAGGATCTTCACTGATCTCAAGTGGGGTCTCTGTACGGTGTCTTTTATTCATCCAATAATATCTAATTTATCTTCATTTTGGTGTCCTTAATTTGTTCATATACTATTTGTTTGTCCTCTGGTATTGTTGCTCTAATTCTCGCAGTATTACAGAGTTCAGATATGCTTATGTTTTTAAATAGTGGGATCTTGGCTATTACCTTTCCTCGAACAGCTTTCAAGGCATCCCATACAATATGCCGATCAACTTATCCTTGTTCTCTTATGTATTGCCCAATCTCCTTTTTTAATTCTTCCATAAAACCTTTTGAGTATCCCCACATTTAGTCTCCAGATTGTCTGTCTGTCTGTTTTTTCCTGACATTCAGATGTATTTTTAAAAACAATGTCTTGTATGATATATCTGCCCATTCAATCGTATTCTGTGTGTATGTATGTATATGTAATATATATATATATATATATATATATATATACACACACACACACACTGGTCTATTCTGGAGTGTACTTTGTGCTGCCGAATAATGTGTGTAGTCCTAAGAGGGTGGAGACTCCTCCATATGTCTATCATTCCCATTTCTTCTAAGGATATCTTTATAAATTTTGATGTTTTATTTTCCTTAAGCTGGTTGTATCCAGAATGATTTATGACTACATTAGTCTCCCCCACAAATTAAAATACCCCCAGTAGTGTAAGCAGAATCAAGTCGGTCAAGTTCCCTTTTGGTGAGGCTTGAGGCCCTAATGACTTTACAATGTTTGCAGCTGGGGGTGAAAGACTTGCAACTATTTTCCTCACCATTTGGGAGTCAGGAGTTGATGGGTCATTCAAGCAGAATTATGTTTTTATCATTTATTTTGTTAATATCAAATCCATAATAAACTAAAATGACCAATATACTGAAAATGGAACAAAAATATCTTAAAGTTTATTTTTTTCCTTGTTTTAATAAAACTTAGCCTAACCCTAAGATTTTTAAAGACCCTTAAGTTTTGACGGTAGCATACAAGGTATGTGTTAATTGCTGACGCAGGTTTGTCGGGGTGTGTGGTGGGTTTTTTTTTTTTTTTTTTTTTTTTAAATGCACCAGATAATATAACATTTTGTACACAACTGAGGTGATGCAATGCCTAGTGGTGCTTAAGTGTGTTTCTAACTTGTCTCCAGTCCTGGTGTGATGAATGCTGCATAATGAAAGGTATTTATTGACTGAGTTGGACATCAATGAAGGCCTAAGTGTGAAATGCACCGTCTGCCACTGGGTGTTTTTTACTTTGAAAGTTACAGTTAAGGATACCAACAACCTTAACATGCATTTATTTCCATTCACTTGTGATGTTTTTGTGTGGACCCCAGGAGGAATCGGTGAGGTATGTTAGTACCAGGTAATGTTGATCCTGATTACAATCTGTGGCTGCACTCAAAGGAAGCGGCTGCATGACTGAGGAGAGGGCTCACTCCCGTCATTTTATTTTAAATGCATCCGGCACCGGTGGTGCTGATGCAGGAGTGAGACCTCATCACATGAATCCACCAATCATTACCTGGAAACTCATCCTGACATCTGATTGGTCTGCTGCACTTATCCCCATCCTGACATCTGATTGGTCCGCTGCACCTGTCCCCGTCCCCCATCCTAGCATCACTCTGAACTCCTGGTCGAGGTGAGCAGACCTACTTTATTCTGTTAAGTTTATTTCTTGTTTTATCCAACTCATCGGAAAATGGTTCGGTATAACCGTATCGTTGGTTTCTGAGGTTTCATCAACTTTTGGTGATCTTAATCGGCTGTGTTCACAACCAAATCACCGATTAGATAACACTAAAAAGGAGGAAATTATTTATATCTTTCCTGTTCCAGACTGTGCTAAGTATTTTGTAAATTATACATGTGTATGTTTGCAAAATGTTTATGCATTAAAATGATTTAAGACTTATTTTTTGGTAAATGTATCAAAATTAAACAAACTAGTCAATGGTTTAATCCACCACTTGAAACAGCCTAACTTAAGTTTTTTGTTCATGATTTTCCCTCTTATTCATCCCTGCTGCTCCTTTCATCAGTACTGTTGATGTCATCAGTACTGCTGATGTCATCACCTGGGCCTCATGTACAAAGAGTGCGTGGATTTCAACGTGAATCCGTGTGTGGAATTCTTGTGTACGCAAAGAGAAATTCAGATGTTCGAAACTGTGCGTTCGCCCATGTGCCCATGTACATTTCTTTAAATATCACAATCAACGTGGAATCGATTGAATATGATAATGAGGATAAATATCCAGTAAACTGCTCATCCTGACCAGGAACTTGGAAAAACAAGTAAAACAAATTTAAACATCATCCGTCAGCTGGAGACTCTCCTGTCAGAAGTTGAGGCTGGAAAAACGATTTATTTGGCACCTTTTCTTCTGATTTAAGCTGTAAAAGAAAATGGTAACATCCTGAAGTTGTGTTGGCTGCATTGCATTATGGGTATCGTAGTTCTTTGCTTTGTGTTGCGTTCCATGAAGAGTTGTGGGTTTTGTACGGTGCATCATTACACACCGCTCCAGGTCTCGGCCTCCGTCACCGGGAGGAGAGACTTGTTTAGGTCTCGGCCTCCGTCACCGGGAAGAGAGACTCGTTTAGGTCTCGGCCTCCGTCACCGGGAAGAGAGACTCGTTTAGTTCTCGGCCTCCTTCACCGGGAGGAGAGACTCGTTTTAGGTCTCGGCCTCCGTCACCGGGAGGAGAGACTTGTTTAGGTCTCGGCCTCCGTCACCGGGAGGAGAGACTCGTTTAGGTCTTGGCCTCCGTCACCGGGAGGAGAGACCCGTTTAGGCCTCCGTCACTGGGAGGAGAGACCGGTCCAGGTTTTTTTTTTTTTTTTTTTTTTTTTTTTTTTTTGTATAATTTAAAAAAAACATGCTTCATACAATGATGAGAAAACTGGCTCATAGGCTTCTGGCCTGTTATTGCTGGAACCTCTGAGTATGAAAAGAGGGGGGAAAAAAAAGGTTCCTACCTTCATATGTTCCTGTGGTTGATTGCTGCAGTTCCACTCGTGTGTAACTTCGTGTGGATGTGGGCACTGTCGTGTCGTGAACTTATTTATGACGTCACGTTTCCTCATATTCTGGACTTCACTGCATCACCAGTGGGCGTCGCCAACGGACCAAACCTCAAATATGCGAACGCCAGCCTTGATGTTTGAAGACCGCAACTTTTCACGTTCAAGTCACTTTTTGAACATCCGACTGTGAGCATAGAAAGTGGCGTCCGCACGTTTTTATTGTGCCGCCCTCTTTCTACATGATGCCGCTGGTGTAGAAAAATCCCTCTAGAAAAGTGCAGACAATTGTACAAAACTTACACTTCCTGTACATGTGGTTACATTCACAAATGTATGGCTATATGTAAACAAAAATCTGAAACTACACAAAATGATTGCATTATTACTGCTGGAATGAAATTGAGTCGTTGTGTACGGATGTCACGAATTCACAACAAACTTAAATCGTCATGTAAGCTATAAAAGCATAACTTTTTTTACTTGATTTTGCCAAATTGGAATCTCTACTTTATTAGCAAAATGTTCCAAGTAATTGTCTTTTCAAAATTAACTATTTATATTGTATATACACTTACAGCTTGACACTGAGATTTGGTGTCCAGAGTTTTTCCTGCAAACTTTGATCCAGAGAGAGACCCGACCCTGAGGATTTATATTCATCTGTACACCACATTGACAGGTAACATCACCTCACTGCCTTCATTCATTCTTTAACACTAACACACACCACTGACAACTTTGATTCAGCAGAAAGGTAGGTCATACTTTTGGCTGTTCCTGCCTTTTTTTTTTTCCCAGCAAGCTGGGACCTGCCAGGATGCCTCGTGAGGGACGGCGTGCTGTGGCTGCCAAGAGGAAGAAGGTGGATGTTGAGACTCAGCTGGTACCTATTCAGTGGAATGTATCAAGGTAGAAAAAATATCTGTAGATATTACATTCAGTTTTAGATGGTTTGTCATATTGTGTGCAGCATGCTTGTCTTTTCATTCCCCTGTGACAGACTCCTCCGCACAGACGCCCACCACCCCACCTGTGCTGGAGGTCAAGTCATGCTGAACAATGTTGATAAAAAGTTTCACATTTGCAGTAATTGTTCAATGTTTGACCTTTTATGTAACCGACCTGGCAGGTAAGTGCACACTGGACCAGAACTTTCTTGATTCACAAGTAGGAGTAATGAGAAGGGATTGGACAACACAATGAGGAAAAAGAACACGCAGGTAAGTTTTAGAAAATCCACTGTATTAAACACACAGAAAATAAACAGTTTGCGGCATTCAGTTTTGTTCTCTTATCGTGTCCTTTAAACTGGGTGCACCCTAAATAAATTGTCTTCCCCAAAAATAAAATAAATCAACTTCAATGGTCCTTGGCCAATGCCCAACCACACTGTAAGGATGGTAGATGAAGAATGGAAAGTCCTACCACACTGTAAGGATGGTAGATGAAGAATGGAAAGTCCTACCACACTGTAAGGATGGCCTAGACCTTTAACATATGTCCATATCTTTGCCTGGTTTTGGTATGATTCAAATAATTGATTCTGCCCACGTTGGTATCTTTTCTGCAAGAGTCCAAATAAGAGGCCTGAAGTACCGGTAACAACTCTTCCTTAAACACCTTGTACCATTCCGCAGGATAGCCATTGCTCCCTGGAGATTTATGAATTTATTGTTTTGATAATCTCCTTCCTTGTAATTTCTGCCGTCAGTCTTTCATTTTGCGAAACGCCAATTGATGATAAATCTTCGATTTAAAAAAAAGTTCTCACTACTTCCTCATTTGCAGCAAGTGGTTGTGTATACATTTTCATAGAACTTCTGAAATATTTTCTCTATACCATCCGGTTCATGTATTATCTCATTGGTATGTGGATCCCTGATTTTCTGTATGGTACTTATTACTTGCTGTTTTCGTATACGTTTTGCTAAGAGTTTTGTTGCTCTGGGGCCAATCTCATAATAATTTTGTCTCAAATACGCATCTTTCCGTATTCATCCAATAATATCATTTATCTTCATTTACCATTTGCTTATTGCAGAGAGTTTCAGATATGCTTCTTATATTTTTAAGTAGTGTGATCTTAGCTTTTAACTTTCCTGGAACAACCTCAACCCCCCCGCACAAATTAAAATACCCACTTTCTCTGCTGCTATAACATTAAACAAGGTTTTAAAGTGTATCACTTTCTGGCAGTGAGTACACATTTATCAACATAAGAGAATCATTTTCCTCTCAATATGCATCTTCCCTCTTTATCGCTAATTTCCTTTTCACAAACAAATTTAGTTGAATTAGGAATTCATTTGATGATCCCCATTCTACATCCTTGTGTGTAAGTACTATAATATGAATTTCTAAAATCAAGCTTTAATTATTTATGCTCTGACCGAGACAGGTTGGTCTCCTATAAAAATGACATGTTTTTTTTATTTCATAACCGTTCCCCTCTTTTTAGGCGCATTTAAACCATTCAACACTATTATCAGGCCATTAGATGCCATATTGCTTCACTGTTTACATTTGTTTTCCCAAGCAGCTAGGAAGGACATGAACAAAAACGGACAACATCCTGAACTAAATGGAACTTCCATTTGGGGTTTGTCCTTTTCTCCCCTAATTCCCTGTCGCTGGGTGGATGGGAAATCCTACCCTGTAAGGGCCCGTCCCTAGACCAAGGGCTAGACCTGTTAAATGGTGTCAAACCCCATCTAGACATGTCCAACATTTGACTCACCCAGCTGGTAGTATCACATGATCTAAAAAAAAATGAAGCCTTAGTGTATTTATAAACTCAAAGGGTTGAGGTCTAATTTTCATAGTCTCATTAATCCAGAATTAGTTCTTTTTTCAATGTAACTTATATCCTTTTTACCTTTTTTGATAAGATATTAAGTGTCCAGCTTACTTTGGTATCCTTGTAACTTATCCTTCGCTCGTTGTGCCGCTGCTTCATACCTTGATCTGCCACGTCCCATTCGCTGCCATCCCAGGGTGCCGCGGTCCGCTCCTCCGCTAGCTCCGCGTCCTCGCTCGGTTCATCCACGGTTAATCCCCTTGTTGTCATATCTCGGGTAGCATCCCTCGCGTTGTCGTAGCTCTTACCGCCGTTACCCGAGTGGATCCATATTTTCGTGTAAGGGCTTTGAAAACGAATCCTTCTTTTTAGCGTCTTCTTGGTATCAAGGCAAGTTTTACATTTTTGGACAATTTCAGTTGGATAGTCATGGCCAAATTAGATTTTCTTGTTAACAACCTGTATTGCCTTCTTCTGCCAGACTTTTTGTAAGACCATTGGTTTCAAACTTGTGAAAATTCACTATTGATCTCGGAGCACCGCCTGGGCCTGATTTTCTTGTTGGAGCTTTGTGGGCACGTTGGATGTATAAATCAGCTCCTTCTGGTAACTCCAGCTCTGTTTTAAGAAGTTGGTCCTGGTAGCCTGTAATGG
>NC_084602.1:337500-355000 GCF_033807715.1 Cololabis saira
GTCTGTCTGTCTGTCTGTCTGTCTGTCTGTCTGTCTGTCTGTCTGTCTGTCTGTCTGTCTGTCTGTCTGTCTGTCTCCCCACTGTCTGTCTATCTGTGTCCCCACTGTCTGTCTGTCTGTCTGTCTGTCTGTCCGTCTGTTGGTCTGTCTGTCTATCTGTCTATCTGTCTGTCTCCCCACTCTCTGTCTGTCTGTCTATCTGTCTCCCCACTGTCTGTCTGTCTGTCTGTCTGTCTGTCTGTCTGTCTGTCTGTCTGTCTGTCTGTCTGTCTGTCCACTGTCTGTCTGTCTGTCTGTCTGTCTGTCTGTCTGTCTGTCTCCCCACTGTCTGTCTGTCTGTCTGTCTCCCCCCCCACTGTCTGTCTGTCTATCTGTCTGTCTCCCCACTGTCTGTCTGTCCATCTGTCTCCCCACTATCTGTCTGTCTGTCTGTCTGTCTGTCTGTCTGTCTGTCTGTCTGTCTGTCTGTCTGTCTGTCTGTCTGTCTGTCTGTCTGTCTCCCCACTGTCTGTCTGTCTATCTGTCTGTCTCCCCACTGTCTGTCTGTCTATCTGTCTCCCCACTGTCTATCTGTCTGTCTCCCCACTGTCTGTCTATCTGTGTGTCTCCCCACTGTCTGTCTGTCTGTCTGTCTGTCTGTCTGTCTGTCTGTCTGTCTGTCTGTCTGTCTGTCTGTCTGTCTGTCTGTCTGTCTGTCTGTCTGTCTGTCTGTCTGTCTGTCTGTCTGTCTGTCTGTCTGTCTGTCTGTCTGTTTCCCCATTGTCTGTCTATTTGTCTGTCTCCCCACTGTCTGTCTCCCCACTGTCTGTCTCCCCACTGTCTGTCTGTCTGTCTGTCTGTCTGTCTGTCTGTCTGTCTGTCTGTCTGTCTGTCTGTCTGTCTGTCTGTCTGTCTGTCTGTCTGTCTGTCTGTCTCCCCACTGTCTGTCTGTCTGTCTGTCTGTCTGTCTGTCTGTCTGTCTGTCTGTCTGTCTGTCTGTCTGTCTGTCTGTCTGTCTGTCTGTCTGTCTGTCTGTCTCCCCACTGTCTGTCTATCTGTGTCCCCACTGTCTGTCTGTCTGTCTGTCTGTCTGTCCGTCTGTTGGTCTGTCTGTCTATCTGTCTATCTGTCTGTCTCCCCACTCTCTGTCTGTCTGTCTATCTGTCTCCCCACTGTCTGTCTGTCTGTCTGTCTGTCTGTCTGTCTGTCTGTCTGTCTGTCTGTCTGTCCACTGTCTGTCTGTCTGTCTGTCTGTCTGTCTGTCTGTCTGTCTGTCTGTCTGTCTACCTGTCTGTCTCCCCACTGTCTGTCTGTCTGTCTGTCTACCTGTCTGTCTCCCCGTCTGTCTGTCTGTCTGTCTGTCTGTCTGTCTGTCTGTCTGTCTGTCTGTCTGTCTGTCTGTCTGTCTGTCTGTCTCCCCACTGTCTGTCTGTCTATCTGTCTCCCCACTGTCTGTCTGTCTGTCTGTCTGTCTGTCTGTCTGTCTGTCTGTCTGTCTGTCTGTCTGTCTGTCTGTCTGTCTGTCTGTCTGTCTGTTTCCCCATTGTCTGTCTATTTGTCTGTCTCCCCACTGTCGGTCTGTCTGTCTGTCTGTCTCCCCACTGTCTGTCTGTCTGTCTGTCTGTCTCCCCACTGTCTGTCTGTCTGTCTGTCTATCTGTCTCCCCACTGTCTGTCTGTCTGTCTGTCTGTCTGTCTGTCTGTCTGTCTGTCTGTCTGTCTCCCCACTGTCTGTCTATCTGTGTCCCCACTGTCTGTCTGTCTGTCTGTCTGTCTGTCCGTCTGTTGGTCTGTCTGTCTATCTGTCTATCTGTCTGTCTCCCCACTCTCTGTCTGTCTGTCTATCTGTCTCCCCACTGTCTGTCTGTCTGTCTGTCTGTCTGTCTGTCTGTCTGTCTGTCTGTCTGTCTGTCTGTCTGTCTGTCTGTCTGTCTGTCTGTCTGTCTGTCTGTCTGTCTGTCTGTCTGTGTGTCTCCCCACTGTCTGTCTGTCTGTCTCCCCACTGTCTGTCTCCCCACTGTCTGTCTGTCTGTCTGTCTGTCCGTCTGTTGGTCTGTCTGTCTATCTGTCTGTCTCCCCACTCTCTGTCTGTCTGTCTATCTGTCTCCCCACTGTCTGTCTGTCTGTCTGTCTGTCTGTCTGTCTGTCTGTCTGTCTGTCTGTCTGTCTGTCTGTCTGTCTGTCTGTCTGTCTGTCTGTCTGTCTGTCCACTGTCTGTCTGTCTGTCTGTCTGTCTGTCTGTCTGTCTGTCTGTCTGTCTGTCTGTCTCCCCACTGTCTGTCTACCTGTCTGTCTTCCCACTGTCTGTCTGTCTACCTGTCTGTCTCCCCGTCTGTCTGTCTGTCTGTCTGTCTGTCTCCCCACTGTCTGTCTGTCTGTCTATCTGTCTCCCCACTGTCTGTCTGTCTGTCTGTCTGTCTGTCTGTCTGTCTATCTGTTTCCCCACGGTCTGTCTGTCATCTGTCTGTCTGTCTGTCTGTCTGTCTGTCTGTCTGTCTGTCTGTCTGTCTGTCTGTCTGTCTGTCTGTCTGTCTGTCTGTCTGTCTGTCTGTCTCCCCACTGTCTGTCTATCTGTCTGTCTCCCCACTGTCTGTCTTTCTGTCTATCTGTCTCCCCACTGTCTGTCTATCTGTCTCCCCACTGTCTGTCTGTCTATCTGTCTGTCTCCCCACTGTCTGTCTATCTGTCTGTCTCCCCACTGTCTGTTTGTCTATCTGTCTCCCCACTGTCTGTCTATCTGTCTGTCTCCCCACTGTCTGTCTGTCTGTCTGTGTCTCTCCCCAATTCAATTCAATTTCAATTCAATTTTATTTATATAGCGTCTAATACAACAGAGTTGTCTCTAGACGCTTTACAGAGACCCATACCCAGAACATGACCCCCGAGCAGTTATTACATAAACAATGGCAGGTAAAAACTCCCCTGGTGGGAGAAAAACCTTAAGCCAAACAGTGGCAAGGAAAAACTCCCCTTTAGGAGGGAAGAAACCTTGAGCAGGACCAGGCTCATCAGGGGGGACCCTCCTGCCGAGGGCCAGATTGGTGGGTCAGGGACGGCAACAGCACAGCAGGCAGGTGGAAGCAGCAACGGGATGACCGGGGGTGGGGACCACAGGCCAGCACGCAGCTCCCGAAGCTCCGGCCCAATCAGCAAGTCCCAGGTTGGAGTGCAGGGTCAGGAAAAGACTTGTGCTCCGTAATGCAAGCTACAGCCACCCACGACCACCTGCAGGACAAAAGAGAGAAAAGGGAGGAGAAGGGGGGGCCAGCAACGGGATGACCAGGGGTGGGGACCGCAGGCCAGCACGCAGCTCCCGAAGCTCCGGCCCAATCAGCAAGTCCCAGGTTGGGGTGCAGGGTCGGGGAAAGACTTGTGCTCCGTAATGCAAGCTACAAGCCACCCACGACCACCTGCAGGTTCCGGTGTCCGGCAAAGGATGCTGCAACATGGACAAAAGAGAGAAAAGGGAGGAGAAGGGGGGGCCAGCACAAGAAACTACAGGAGCGACTCTGACACACTAAAGTTTACACTACCTAGAGATTTACCAACACCAGCTAGAGGTTTACTAAACACTAACTATAGGCTTTACTAAACAGAAATGTTTTAAGTTTAGTTTTAAAGGTGGAGGTGGTGTCAGCCCCCTTAACCCAGATTGGAAGTTGGTTCCATAGTAGTGGTGCCGGATAGCAGAACGCCCGCCCTCCAAATCTACATTTAGATACTCTAGGAACTACGAGTAAACCTGCACTCTGAGAACGGAGAGCTCTGACAGGAACATAAGGCACTATCAGGTCTTGCAAATAATGCGGAGCTAAGCCGTTTTGGGCTTTATACGCAAGTAATAACATTTTTAATTGGATTCTGAATTTTACGGGTAACCAATGGAGCGACGCTAACACTGGAGAGACGTGGTCTCTCCTGCTGATTCCTGTCAGCACTCGTGCTGCTGCATTCTGGATCAGCTGGAGCCTATTCAGCAAATTACTTGGACATCCTGCTAACAACACATTACAGTAATCTAGTCTAGAAGATACAAACGCATGAACTAGTTTTTCTGCATCACTCTGCGAGAGGATTTTCCTAATCTTTGCAATATTACGGAGATGGAAAAAGGCTATTTTACAAACCTGATTGACTGTCTGTCTGTCTATCTCCCCACTGTCTGTCTGTCTGTCTGTCTCCCCACTGTCTGTCTGTCTGTCTGTCTGTCTGTATGTCTGTCTCCACTGTCTGTCTGTCTGTCTGTCTGTCTGTCTGTCTGTCTGTCTGTCTGTCTGTCTGTCTGTCTGTCTGTCCACTGTCTGTCTGTCTGTCTGTCTCCCCACTGTCTATCTATCTATCTATCTATCTATCTATCTATCTATCTGTCTCCCCATTGTCTGTCTGTCTGTCTGTCTGTCTGTCTGTCTGTCTGTCTGTCTGTCTGTCTGTCTGTCTGTCTGTCTGTCTGTCTGTCTGTCTGTCTGTCTCCCCACTGTCTATCTGTCTGTATGTCTCCCCACTGTCTGTCTGTCTGTCTATCTGTCTCCCCACTGTCTGTCTATCTGTCTCCCCACTGTCTGTCTGTCTATCTGTCTGTCTCCCCACTGTCTGTCTGTCTGTCTGTCTCCCCACTGTCTGTCTGTCTATCTGTCTCCCCACTGTCTGTCTGTCTGTCTGTCTGTCTGTCTGTCTGTCTGTCTGTCTGTCTGTCTGTCTGTCTGTCTGTCTGTCTGTCTGTCTGTCTGTCTGTCTCCCCACTGTCTGTCTGTCTATCTTTCTCCCCACTGTCTGTCTATCTGTGTCCCCACTGTTTGTCTGTCTCCCCACTGTCTGTCTGTCTGTCTGTCTGTCTGTCTGTCTGTCTGTCTGTCTGTCTGTCTGTCTGTCTGTCTGTCTGTCTGTCTGTCTGTCTGTCTGTCTGTCTGTGTGTCTCCCCACTGTCTGTCTGTCTGTCTGTCTGTCTGTCTGTCTCCCCACTGTCTGTCTCCCCACTGTCTGTCTGTCCGTCTGTTGGTCTGTCTGTCTATCTGTCTGTCTCCCCACTCTCTGTCTGTCTGTCTATCTGTCTCCCCACTGTCTGTCTGTCTCCCCACTGTCTGTCTGTCTGTCTGTCTGTCTGTCTGTCTGTCTGTCTGTCTGTCTGTCTGTCTGTCTGTCTGTCTGTCCACTGTCTGTCTGTCTGTCTGTCTGTCTGTCTGTCTGTCTGTCTGTCTGTCTGTCTCCCCACTGTCTGTCTACCTGTCTGTCTTCCCACTGTCTGTCTGTCTGTCTGTCTACCTGTCTGTCTCCCCGTCTGTCTGTCTGTCTGTCTGTCTGTCTGTCTGTCTCCCCACTGTCTGTCTGTCTGTCTATCTGTCTCCCCACTGTCTGTCTGTCTGTCTGTCTGTCTGTCTGTCTGTCTGTCTGTCTGTCTGTCTGTCTGTCTGTCTGTCTATCTGTTTCCCCACGGTCTGTCTGTCATCTGTCTGTCTGTCTGTCTGTCTGTCTGTCTGTCTGTCTGTCTGTCTGTCTGTCTGTCTGTCTGTCTGTCTGTCTGTCTGTCTGTCTGTCTGTCTGTCTGTCTGTCTGTCTGTCTGTCTCCCCACTGTCTGTCTATCTGTCTGTCTCCCCACTGTCTGTCTTTCTGTCTATCTGTCTCCCCACTGTCTGTCTATCTGTCTCCCCACTGTCTGTCTGTCTATCTGTCTGTCTCCCCACTGTCTGTCTATCTGTCTGTCTCCCCACTGTCTGTTTGTCTATCTGTCTCCCCACTGTCTGTCTATCTGTCTGTCTCCCCACTGTCTGTCTGTCTGTCTGTGTCTCTCCCCAATTCAATTCAATTTCAATTCAATTTTATTTATATAGCGTCTAATACAACAGAGTTGTCTCTAGACGCTTTACAGAGACCCATACCCAGAACATGACCCCCGAGCAGTTATTACATAAACAATGGCAGGTAAAAACTCCCCTGGTGGGAGAAAAACCTTAAGCCAAACAGTGGCAAGGAAAAACTCCCCTTTAGGAGGGAAGAAACCTTGAGCAGGACCAGGCTCATCAGGGGGGACCCTCCTGCCGAGGGCCAGATTGGTGGGTCAGGGACGGCAACAGCACAGCAGGCAGGTGGAAGCAGCAACGGGATGACCGGGGGTGGGGACCACAGGCCAGCACGCAGCTCCCGAAGCTCCGGCCCAATCAGCAAGTCCCAGGTTGGAGTGCAGGGTCAGGAAAAGACTTGTGCTCCGTAATGCAAGCTACAGCCACCCACGACCACCTGCAGGACAAAAGAGAGAAAAGGGAGGAGAAGGGGGGGCCAGCAACGGGATGACCAGGGGTGGGGACCGCAGGCCAGCACGCAGCTCCCGAAGCTCCGGCCCAATCAGCAAGTCCCAGGTTGGGGTGCAGGGTCGGGGAAAGACTTGTGCTCCGTAATGCAAGCTACAAGCCACCCACGACCACCTGCAGGTTCCGGTGTCCGGCAAAGGATGCTGCAACATGGACAAAAGAGAGAAAAGGGAGGAGAAGGGGGGGCCAGCACAAGAAACTACAGGAGCGACTCTGACACACTAAAGTTTACACTACCTAGAGATTTACCAACACCAGCTAGAGGTTTACTAAACACTAACTATAGGCTTTACTAAACAGAAATGTTTTAAGTTTAGTTTTAAAGGTGGAGGTGGTGTCAGCCCCCTTAACCCAGATTGGAAGTTGGTTCCATAGTAGTGGTGCCGGATAGCAGAACGCCCGCCCTCCAAATCTACATTTAGATACTCTAGGAACTACGAGTAAACCTGCACTCTGAGAACGGAGAGCTCTGACAGGAACATAAGGCACTATCAGGTCTTGCAAATAATGCGGAGCTAAGCCGTTTTGGGCTTTATACGCAAGTAATAACATTTTTAATTGGATTCTGAATTTTACGGGTAACCAATGGAGCGACGCTAACACTGGAGAGACGTGGTCTCTCCTGCTGATTCCTGTCAGCACTCGTGCTGCTGCATTCTGGATCAGCTGGAGCCTATTCAGCAAATTACTTGGACATCCTGCTAACAACACATTACAGTAATCTAGTCTAGAAGATACAAACGCATGAACTAGTTTTTCTGCATCACTCTGCGAGAGGATTTTCCTAATCTTTGCAATATTACGGAGATGGAAAAAGGCTATTTTACAAACCTGATTGACTGTCTGTCTGTCTATCTCCCCACTGTCTGTCTGTCTGTCTGTCTCCCCACTGTCTGTCTGTCTGTCTGTCTGTCTGTCTGTATGTCTGTCTCCACTGTCTGTCTGTCTGTCTGTCTGTCTGTCTGTCTGTCTGTCTGTCTGTCTGTCTGTCTGTCTGTCTGTCTGTCTGTCCACTGTCTGTCTGTCTGTCTGTCTCCCCACTGTCTATCTATCTATCTATCTATCTATCTATCTATCTATCTATCTATCTATCTATCTATCTATCTATCTATCTATCTATCTATCTATCTATCTATCTATCTATCTATCTGTCTCCCCATTGTCTGTCTGTCTGTCTGTCTGTCTGTCTGTCTGTCTGTCTGTCTGTCTGTCTGTCTGTCTGTCTGTCTGTCTGTCTGTCTGTCTGTCTCCCCACTGTCTATCTGTCTGTATGTCTCCCCACTGTCTGTCTGTCTGTCTATCTGTCTCCCCACTGTCTGTCTATCTGTCTCCCCACTGTCTGTCTGTCTATCTGTCTGTCTCCCCACTGTCTGTCTGTCTATCTGTCTCCCCACTGTCTGTCTGTCTATCTGTCTCCCCACTGTCTGTCTATCTGTCTGTCTCCCCACTGTCTGTCTGTCTGTCTGTCTGTCTCTCTCCCCAATTCAATTCAATTTCAATTCAATTTTATTTATATAGCGTCTAATACAACAGAGTTGTCTCTAGACGCTTTACAGAGACCCATACCCAGAACATGACCCCCGAGCAGTTATTACATAAACAATGGCAGGTAAAAACTCCCCTGGTGGGAGAAAAACCTTAAGCCAAACAGTGGCAAGGAAAAACTCCCCTTTAGGAGGGAAGAAACCTTGAGCAGGACCAGGCTCATCAGGGGGGACCCTCCTGCCGAGGGCCAGATTGGTGGGTCAGGGACGGCAACAGCACAGCAGGCAGGTGAAAGCAGCAACGGGATGACCGGGGGTGGGGACCGCAGGCCAGCACGCAGCTCCCGAAGCTCCGGCCCAATCAGCAAGTCCCAGGTTGGGGTGCAGGGTCAGGAAAAGACTTGTGCTCCGTAATGCAAGCTACAGCCACCCACGACCACCTGCAGGACAAAAGAGAGAAAAGGGAGGAGAAGGGGGGGCCAGCAACGGGATGACCAGGGGTGGGGACCGCAGGCCAGCACGCAGCTCCCGAAGCTCCGGCCCAATCAGCAAGTCCCAGGTTGGGGTGCAGGGTCGGGGAAAGACTTGTGCTCCGTAATGCAAGCTACAAGCCACCCACGACCACCTGCAGGTTCCGGTGTCCGGCAAAGGATGCTGCAACATGGACAAAAGAGAGAAAAGGGAGGAGAAGGGGGGGCCAGCACAAGAAACTACAGGAGCCACTCTGACACACTAAAGTTTACACTACCTAGAGATTTACCAACACCAGCTAGAGGTTTACTAAACACTAACTATAGGCTTTACTAAACAGAAATGTTTTAAGTTTAGTTTTAATTCAATTCAATTCAATTTTATTTATATAGCGTCTAATACAACAGATGTTGTCTCTAGACGCTTTCCAGAGATCCAGAACATGAACATAAACATAAACATAAACATAAACATAAACATAAACATAAACATAAACATAAACATAAACCCCCGAGCAGTTATTACATAAACAATGGCAGGTAAAAACTCCCTTAGTGGGAGAAAAGCCTTAAGCCAAAACAGTGGCAAGGAAAAACTCCCCTTTAGGAGGGAAGAAACCTTGAGCAGGACCAGGCTCATAAGGGGGGACCCTCCTGCCGAAGGCCAGACTGGGGGAGTCAGGGACGTCGACAGCACACAGCAGGCAGGTGGAAGCAGCAGCGGGATGACCAGAGGTGGGGGGGGGGGGGGGCGTCAGCAGCACACAACAGTCATGTGGAAGCAGCAGCGGGATGACCAGAGGGGGGGGGGGGTGCAGGCAGGCGGAAGCAGCAACAGCAGACATCCACGTAGGCAGGTGGAAGAAGCAATGGGATGACCAGAGGGGGGGGAGGGCCGGGAACACAGGCCAGAACGCAGCTCCTGAGGCTCCGGCCTGCAAACATACACAAAAGAGAAAAAAGGGGGGCCGGCACAAGAAACTACAGGAACAATGGACAAAAATGATAGCTATGAGATATTTATAATAAATAAAAATGGTAATGGAGAAGAGAGGCAGGGAAAAGGAGAGGAGAAGAAGGGTGAGAGGCACCGCCCAGCGGATCATGTCGGTGCCCCCCTGCAGCATAAGCCTATAGCAGCATATCTACCGCGTAGCTATATTTGAGACTAACTATTATAGTTTTGTTCTATAGCTGCGACAATGACTACTGACTCTAACACACTAAAGTTTACACTACCTAGAGATTTACCAACACCAGCTAGAGGTTTACTTAACACTAACTATAAGCTTTACTAAACAGAAAGGTTTTAAGTTTAGTTTTAAAGGTGGAGGTGGTGTCAGCCTCCTTAACCCAGATTGGAAGTTGGTTCCAAAGTAATGGTGCCTGATAGCAGAACGCCCGCCCTCCAAATCTACATTTAGATACTCTAGGAACTACGAGTAAACCTGCACCCTGGGAGCGGAGAGCTCGGCCAGGAACATAAGGCACTATCAAATCTTGTAAATACTGCGGAGCTAAGCCGTTTTGGGCTTTCTATGCAAGTAATAAAATTTTAAATTGAATTCTGAATTTTACAGGTAGCCAATGGAGCGACGCTAACACTGGAGAGACGTGGTCTCTCCTGCTAATTCCTGTCAGTACTCGTGCTGCTGCATTTTGGATCAGCTGGAGCCTATTCAGCAAATTACTTGGACATCCTGCTAACAACACATTACAGTAATCCAGTCTAGAAGATACAAACGCATGAACTAGTTTCTCTGCATCCCTCTGCGAGAGGATTTTCCTAATTTTTGCAATATTACGGAGATGGAAAAACGCTATTTTACAAACCTGATTAACATATGGTTTAAACGACAAATCCTGATCGAAAACAACACCAAGGTTTCTCACAGTTGCACTGGAAGCCATCGCAACACCATCTAATCCCTTCCTAAGATGCTCTGGACCAAGAATGATAACCTCTGTTTTATCTGAATTTAGAAGCAAGAAATTTCTGGACATCCAGTCCTTGATGTCCCTAAGACATGCCTGAAGTTTAACTAACGGTTCTGTTTCATCCGGCTTCATAGACAAGTAGAGCTGCGTATCATCAGCATAACAATGAAAGTGTATGCCGTGATTCTGGATTATACTTCCCAACGGCTGCATGTATAAACTGAACAAGACTGGCCCTAGCACTGAACCCTGCGGAACACCATAACAGACCCTCGACTGTTCTGAAGAAACCTCATGTACATGAACAAACTGGAACCTGTCAGATAGATATGATTTAAACCAACGTAGAGCTGTCCCTTTAATCCCAACAACATGCTCTAACCTGTGCAGTAAAATGCCATGATCAACAGTGTCAAAAGCAGCACTGAGGTCCAGTAAAACCAATATGGACACTAATCCCTTATCTGAGGCCATAAGAAGGTCATTCGTAACTCGAACCAGTGCTGTCTCTGTGCTATGATGCATTCTGAACCCTGACTGAAAGACTTCAAACAGATCATTTCTATACAAATAGTCACATAACTGACTTGAAACTGCCTTTTCCAGAATTTTAGATACAAATGGAAGGTTAGAAATTGGCCTATAATTAGCTAAGGTGTCTGGGTCAAGAGAAGGTTTTTTAAGAAAAGGTTTAATTACTGCCACTTTGAAAACCTGTGGTACATATCCTAAGCTTAGGGATAGGTTGATTTGGTCCAGTATTGTCACACCAATAAGAGAAAAAACATTTTTGAATAGTCGAGTCGGGATGGGGTCTAACATACATGTGGTAGACTTAGCTCTATTAACGAGTGAGGTCAGCTCAGGGAGGTCTATAGGATCAAAACAGTCTAGAGACAAGTCAGAGCCTAGGGAAGTCGCTAAAGCTGAAGAAACGCCCACAACCGGCTGGTTGATTTCTTCTCTAATTCTCGTGATTTTACTGTTAAAGAAGCTCATAAAGTCCTCACTACTGAGAGCTGCAGGAATACACGGCTCCACAGAGCTGTGACTCTTTGTCAGCCTGGCTACAGTGCTGAACAGAAAACGTGGGTTACTTTTGTTATCCTCTATCAACGTTGAATAATAAGCTGTTCTTGCTTTGCGAATGGCTTTTTTATATACTATTAGAATATCTTTCCATTCACGATAAGAGTCTACAGACCTACAAGAGTACCACTTCCTTTCCATTTTACGCACGTTTTGTTTCAACATGCGAATATCTGAATTGTACCAGGGAGTTAAGCTCCTGTGGCTAGAAACCCTCCTTTTCAAAGGAGCAACTTCATCTAAAGCTGAGTGCAACAGATCAGCAGTGTTACTAACAAGAAAATCAACATCAGAGGTAGAACCCAGGTCACTGGCCTCTATTGCTTCAGTAGAGGCTTCACTATTTTCCACTGTCGCAAGACGAGCAACGGTCTCCTTAAATTTAGCAATAGCTTCATCAGACAAACATCTGCTAAAATAATACCTCCTGCCCTGCACTTCAACATCAACAACATTCAATTCCAACGTTATTAAATAATGGTCGGATAAAAGGGAGTTAACAGGTGACACCAACAGACCATCAGTTTCAACACCGTAGGTGAGAACGAGATCGAGAGTATGACCAAAACAATGCGTCGGCCCGTCCACTTTTTGTGAGATACCCATTGATTCTAGAAGAGAATTGAAAGCTAATTTAAGATTATCGCTTTCAACATCCATATGAATATTAAAATCACCCACTATGATGAATTTATCTGTACTGATCAATAATCCAGAAAGGAAATCTGAAAATTCAGACAAAAACTCTAGATAAGCGCCAGCAGGGGGCCGATACACTACCACTAACAAAACTGGCTTCTCTGATTTCCAGCTCAGAAATTTCAGACTAAGCGTGAGGCTTTCAAACGTATTATGATTGCACTTAGGTTCAATTTTTGTTTGGAGACTGGAGTTATAAATTGCTGCGACTCCTCCGCCCCGGCCCGTGTTTCTAGGAATGTGATGATTAAAGTAGCCGGGCGGAGTTGATTCATTCAAACTAACATACTCTTCATCCTGTAACCATGTTTCTGTTAAGCAGAAAACATCACTCCTGCTCTCTGTGATTATATCGTTTACTAACAGAGACTTGGAGCTTAATGATCGTATATTTAGTAGTCCGCATCTAATTTTTCGGTCTCTTATTGGTACCAAATGTGCATTGGTTTTAATTTTTACAAGATTATTTTGGTTAACGCCTCTATAACGCCGCACCTGGTGAACTAGTGGAGGGCGGGGAACTGCAACTACTTCTATTTTGCTAGGCACCTGGTTAGAGTTACCAGTTACATCATGTAATCTTATAGTTTTGTTGGCAGGCGTTGGTCCTCGAGAAGCAGCAGAGAAGTGTGTTAAACTACAGCTCTGCATCCTGGCCTGGACCCTGCGATGTCAGGGAGAGGGTCTAATGAAACAGGCCAAATTACTAGAGACAAGAGCAGCACCATCCCGGGTGGGATGAATGCCGTCTCTTCTAATCAGACCGGGCTTTCCCCAGAACGTTTCCCAATTGTCAATAAAGGCCACGTCGTTTTCTGAACACCACCGATACAACCAGCGACGGAGCGAGAGCATGCGACTAAACATGTCATCACTGGTCAAATTGGAGCCAGTGATGACATGTCATCACTGGCTCCATGTTTTAAAGGTGGAGGTGGTGTCAGCCCCCTTAACCCAGATTGGAAGTTGGTTCCATAGTAGTGGTGCCTGATAGCAGAACGCCCGCCCTCCAAATCTACATTTAGATACTCTAGGAACTACGAGTAAACCTGCACTCTGAGAACGGAGAGCTCTGACAGGAACATAAGGCACTATCACGTCTTGCAAATAATGCGGAGCTAAGCCGTTTTGGGCTTTATACGCAAGTAATAACATTTTTAATTGGATTCTGAATTTTACGGGTAACCAATGGAGCGACGCTAACACTGGAGAGACGTGGTCTCTCCTGCTGATTCCTGTCAGCACTCGTGCTGCTGCATTCTGGATCAGCTGGAGCCTATTCAGCAAATTACTTGGACATCCTGCTAACAACACATTACAGTAATCTAGTCTAGAAGATACAAACGCATGAACTAGTTTTTCTGCATCACTCTGCGAGAGGATTTTCCTAATCTTTGCAATATTACGGAGATGGAAAAAGGCTATTTTACAAACCTGATTGACATATGGTTTAAACGACAAATCCTGATCGAAAATAACACCAAGGTTTCTCATAGTTGCACTGGAAGCCATCGCAACACCATCTAATCCCTTCCTAAGATGCTCTGGACCAAGAATGATAACCTCTGTTTTATCTGAATTTAGAAGCAAGAAATGTCTGGACATCCAGTCCTTGATGTCCCTAAGACATGCCTGAAGTTTAACTAACGGTTCTGTTTCATCCGGCTTCATAGACAAGTAGAGCTGCGTATCATCAGCATAACAATGAAAGTGTATGCCGCGATTCTGGATTATACTTCCCAATGGCTGCATGTATAAACTGAACAAGATTGGCCCTAGCACTGAACCCTGCGGAACACCATAACAGACCCTTGACTGTTCTGAAGAAACCTCATGTACATGAACAAACTGGAACCTGTCAGATAGATATGATTTAAACCAACATAGAGCTGTCCCTTTAATCCCAACAACATGCTCTAACCTGTGCAGTAAAATGCCATGATCTATAGTGTCAAAAGCAGCACTGAGGTCCAGTAGAACCAGTATGGAAACTAATCCCTTATCTGAGGCCATAAGGAGGTCATTCGTGACTCGAACCAGTGCTGTCTCTGTGCTATGATGCATTCTGAACCCTGACTGAAAGACTTCAAACAGATCATTTCTATACAAATAGTCACATAACTGGCTTGAAACTGCCTTTTCCAGAATTTTAGATACAAATGGAAGATTGGAAATTGGTCTATAATTAGCTAAGGTGTCTGGGTCAAGAGAAGGTTTTTTAAGTAAAGGTTTCCCCACTGTCTGTCTATCTTTCTATCTGTTTCCCCACGGTCTGTCTGTCTGTCTGTCTGTCTGTCTGTCTGTCTGTCTGTCTGTCTGTCTGTCTGTCTGTCTGTCTGTCTTTCTATCTGTTTCCCCACGGTCTGTCTGTCTGTCTGTCTCCCCGTCTGTCTCCCCGTCTGTCTGTCTGTCTGTCTGTCTGTCTCCCCACTGTCTGTCTGTCTATCTGTCTCCACACTGTCTGTCTGTCTATCTCCCCACTGTCTGTCTGTCTCCCCACTGTCTGTCTGTCTATCTCCCCACTGTCTGTCTGTCTCCCCACTGTCCATCTGTCTGTCTGTCTGTCTGTCTGTCTGTCTGTCTGTCTGTCTGTCTGTCTGTCTGTCTGTCTGTCTGTCTGTCTGTCTGTCTGTCTGTCTGTCTGTCTGTCTATCTGTCTCCCCACTTTATTTCTGTCTGTCTGTCTGTCTGTCTGTCTGTCTGTCTGTCTGTCTGTCTGTCTGTCTGTCTGTCTGTCTGTCTGTCTGTCTGTCTGTCCACTGTCTGTCTGTCTGTCTGTCTGTCTCCCCACTGTGTATCTATCTATCTGTCTCCCCATTGTCTGTCTG
This sequence comes from Cololabis saira, assembly GCF_033807715.1. NCBI lineage: Eukaryota > Metazoa > Chordata > Actinopteri > Beloniformes > Belonidae > Cololabis > Cololabis saira. The sequence continues at coordinate 352,290 of NC_084602.1, forward strand.
TCTATCTGTCTCCTCACTGTCTGTCTATCTGTCTCCCCACTGTCTGTCTGTCTGACTGTCTGTCTGTCTGTCTGTCTGTCTGTCTGTCTGTCTGTCTGTCTGTCTGTCTCCCCACTGTCTATCTGTCTGTATGTCTCCCCACTGTCTGTCTGTCTGTCTATCTGTCTCCCCACTGTCTGTCTATCTGTCTCCCCACTGTCTGTCTGTCTATCTGTCTGTCTCCCCACTGTCTGTCTATCTGTCTGTCTCCCCACTGTCTGTCTGTCTATCTGTCTCCCCACTGTCTGTCTATCTGTCTGTCTCCCCACTGTCTGTCTGTCTGTCTCTCTCCCCAATTCAATTCAATTTCAATTCAATTTTATTTATATAGCGTCTAATACAACAGAGTTGTCTCTAGACGCTTTACAGAGACCCATACCCAGAACATGACCCCCGAGCAGTTATTACATAAACAATGGCAGGTAAAAACTCCCCTGGTGGGAGAAAAACCTTAAGCCAAACAGTGGCAAGGAAAAACTCCCCTTTAGGATGGAAGAAACCTTGAGCAGGACCAGGCTCATCAGGGGGGACCCTCCTGCCGAGGGCCAGATTGGTGGGTCAGGGACGGCAACAGCACAGCAGGCAGGTGGAAGCAGCAACGGGATGACCGGGGGTGGGGACCGCAGGCCAGCACGCAGCTCCCGAAGCTCCGGCCCAATCAGCAAGTCCCAGGTTGGGGTGCAGGGTCGGGGAAAGACTTGTGCTCCGTAATGCAAGCTACAAGCCACCCACGACCACCTGCAGGTTCCGGTGTCCGGCAAAGGATGCTGCAACATGGACAAAAGAGAGAAAAGGGAGGAGAAGGGGGGGCCAGCACAAGAAACTACAGGAGCGACTCTGACACACTAAAGTTTACACTACCTAGAGATTTACCAACACCAGCTAGAGGTTTACTAAACACTAACTATAGGCTTTACTAAACAGAAATGTTTTAAGTTTAGTTTTAAAGGTGGAGGTGGTGTCAGCCCCCTTAACCCAGATTGGAAGTTGGTTCCATAGTAGTGGTGCCTGATAGCAGAACGCCCGCCCTCCAAATCTACATTTAGATACTCTAGGAACTACGAGTAAACCTGCACTCTGAGAACGGAGAGCTCTGACAGGAACATAAGGCACTATCAGGTCTTGCAAATAATGCGGAGCTAAGCCGTTTTGGGCTTTATACGCAAGTAATAAAATTTTTAATTGGATTCTGAATTTTACGGGTAACCAATGGAGCGACGCTAACACTGGAGAGACGTGGTCTCTCCTGCTGATTCCTGTCAGCACTCGTGCTGCTGCATTCTGGATCAGCTGGAACCTATTCAGCAAATTACTTGGACATCCTGCTAACAACACATTACAGTAATCTAGTCTAGAAGATACAAACGCATGAACTAGTTTTTCTGCATCACTCTGCGAGAGGATTTTCCTAATCTTTGCAATATTACGGAGATGGAAAAAGGCTATTTTACAAACCTGATTGACATATGGTTTAAACGACAAATCCTGATCGAAAATAACACCAAGGTTTCTCACAGTTGCACTGGAAGCCATCGCAACACCATCTAATCCCTTCCTAAGATGCTCTGGACCAAGAATGATAACCTCTGTTTTATCTGAATTTAGAAGCAAGAAATTTCTGGACATCCAGTCCTTGATGTCCCTAAGACATGCCTGAAGTTTAACTAACGGTTCTGTTTCATCCGGCTTCATAGACAAGTAGAGCTGCGTATCATCAGCATAACAATGAAAGTGTATGCCGTGATCCTGTTTGTGGACTTCAGCTCGGCGTTCAACACGATCGCACCCGCAATCCTCCACCAGAAGCTCACCCAGCTCACCATGCCTGCCCCCACCTGTCAGTGGATTACCAGCTTCCTGAGTGACAGGAGGCAGCAGGTGAGGCTGGGGAGCATCACATCCAGCACCCGTACCATCAGCACTGGCGCCCCCCAGGGGTGCGTCCTCTCACCACTGCTCTTCTCCCTCTACACTAACGACTGCACCTCAGGGGACTCTTCTGTGAAGCTCCTGAAGTACGCGGATGACACCACCGTCATCGGCCTGATCCGGGAAGGTGACGAGTCCGCGTACAGACGGGAGGTGGATCAGCTGGTCCACTGGTGCGGTCGGAACCACCTGGAACTGAACCCGCTCAAGACTGTGGAGTTGACAGTGGACTTCAGGAAAAACCCACTGCCACTCCCCCCCCTCACCATCCTCAACAGCACCGTCTCCTCCACAGACTCCTTCAAGTTCCTGGGGTCCACCATCTCCCGGGACCTGAAGTGGTCCACCCACATCAACTCCATCAGGAAGAAGGCGCAGCAGAGGTTGTACTTCCTGCGGCAGCTCAGGAAGTTCAACCTGCCACAGCAGCTGCTGATCACTTTTTACACTGCCATCATCCAGTCTGTTCTCTGCTCTTCCATCACTGTCTGGTTTGCATCAGCCACCAAACTAGACAGGCACAGACTGCAACGGACCATCAGGACTGCAGAGAGGATAGTTGGGACTAACCTCCCATCTATCGACGACCTGTACCGGTCCAGGACCAGGAAACGGGCAGGTTGAATCTCTGCAGACCCCTCACACCCGGGACACCGCCTGTTCCAACTCCTCCCCTCTGGACGGCGCTACAGAGCACTGTACGCCAAAACCTCCAGACACAAAGACAGTTTCTTCCCGCAAGC
>NC_084602.1:360000-362500 GCF_033807715.1 Cololabis saira
AGTGGTGCCTGATAGCAGAACGCCCGCCCTCCAAATCTACATTTAGATACTCTAGGAACTACGAGTAAACCTGCACTCTGAGAACGGAGAGCTCTGACAGGAACATAAGGCACTATCAGGTCTTGCAAATAATGCGGAGCTAAGCCGTTTTGGGCTTTATACGCAAGTAATAAAATTTTTAATTGGATTCTGAATTTTACGGGTAACCAATGGAGCGACGCTAACACTGGAGAGACGTGGTCTCTCCTGCTGATTCCTGTCAGCACTCGTGCTGCTGCATTCTGGATCAGCTGGAACCTATTCAGCAAATTACTTGGACATCCTGCTAACAACACATTACAGTAATCTAGTCTAGAAGATACAAACGCATGAACTAGTTTTTCTGCATCACTCTGCGAGAGGATTTTCCTAATCTTTGCAATATTACGGAGATGGAAAAAGGCTATTTTACAAACCTGATTGACATATGGTTTAAACGACAAATCCTGATCGAAAATAACACCAAGGTTTCTCACAGTTGCACTGGAAGCCATCGCAACACCATCTAATCCCTTCCTAAGATGCTCTGGACCAAGAATGATAACCTCTGTTTTATCTGAATTTAGAAGCAAGAAATTTCTGGACATCCAGTCCTTGATGTCCCTAAGACATGCCTGAAGTTTAACTAACGGTTCTGTTTCATCCGGCTTCATAGACAAGTAGAGCTGCGTATCATCAGCATAACAATGAAAGTGTATGCCGTGATCCTGTTTGTGGACTTCAGCTCGGCGTTCAACACGATCGCACCCGCAATCCTCCACCAGAAGCTCACCCAGCTCACCATGCCTGCCCCCACCTGTCAGTGGATTACCAGCTTCCTGAGTGACAGGAGGCAGCAGGTGAGGCTGGGGAGCATCACATCCAGCACCCGTACCATCAGCACTGGCGCCCCCCAGGGGTGCGTCCTCTCACCACTGCTCTTCTCCCTCTACACTAACGACTGCACCTCAGGGGACTCTTCTGTGAAGCTCCTGAAGTACGCGGATGACACCACCGTCATCGGCCTGATCCGGGAAGGTGACGAGTCCGCGTACAGACGGGAGGTGGATCAGCTGGTCCACTGGTGCGGTCGGAACCACCTGGAACTGAACCCGCTCAAGACTGTGGAGTTGACAGTGGACTTCAGGAAAAACCCACTGCCACTCCCCCCCCTCACCATCCTCAACAGCACCGTCTCCTCCACAGACTCCTTCAAGTTCCTGGGGTCCACCATCTCCCGGGACCTGAAGTGGTCCACCCACATCAACTCCATCAGGAAGAAGGCGCAGCAGAGGTTGTACTTCCTGCGGCAGCTCAGGAAGTTCAACCTGCCACAGCAGCTGCTGATCACTTTTTACACTGCCATCATCCAGTCTGTTCTCTGCTCTTCCATCACTGTCTGGTTTGCATCAGCCACCAAACTAGACAGGCACAGACTGCAACGGACCATCAGGACTGCAGAGAGGATAGTTGGGACTAACCTCCCATCTATCGACGACCTGTACCGGTCCAGGACCAGGAAACGGGCAGGTCGAATCTCTGCAGACCCCTCACACCCGGGACACCGCCTGTTCCAACTCCTCCCCTCTGGACGGCGCTACAGAGCACTGTACGCCAAAACCTCCAGACACAAAGACAGTTTCTTCCCGCAAGCGGTTGCTCTGATGAACTCCCACAAATAATAAGTCTCAGAGTAACCAAACACGTGCAATAAAAATCCAGCACCCTCTTTAATAATCATGTCTGCCTCACTCTGCTGCACCTCTCACTTTTGTACTTCCTTTTGTATAATTTTTTGTATTTTTTGTATAATTTGTCTGTTAAAATTGTATATAGGTTATACTTATACTTATTCTTATTTTTATTCAGAACTATCCTTCTTTTATCACTACCTCAAACTGCTGCACCTTAAAATGTTAAAATGTTTATACTGTAGATAGTAATACCACATTTGTTTATTGTTTATTTGTTTATTGTTTATTTTTTTACTACCAGAGCGAAATAACCGAATCAAATTCCTTGTTGGACAATGTTCGAACCTGGCCAATAAAGCTGATTCTGATTCTGATTATACTTCCCAATGGCTGCATGTATAAACTGAACAAGATTGGCCCTAGCACTGAACCCTGCGGAACACCATAACAGACCCTTGACTGTTCTGAAGAAACCTCATGTACATGAACAAACTGGAACCTGTCAGATAGATATGATTTAAACCAACATAGAGCTGTCCCTTTAATCCCAACAACATGCTCTAACCTGTGCAGTAAAATGCCATGATCTATAGTGTCAAAAGCAGCACTGAGGTCCAGTAGAACCAGTATGGAAACTAATCCCTTATCTGAGGCCATAAGGAGGTAATTCGTGACTCGAACCAGTGCTGTCTCTGTGCTATGATGCATTCTGAACCCTGACTGAAAGACTTCAAACAGATCATTTCTATACAAATAGTCACATAACTGGCTTGAAACTGTCTGTCTGT